>NC_056725.1:1130323367-1130383367 GCF_019279795.1 Protopterus annectens | reverse complement strand
TCATTCACCCTTTGTCTCCAACCCTTTCTCAGGCTGGTGGTCCCCTCCCCCCACCAAACCTGTGTTGTGATGAAAATGGGGGTATCAGTGGGAAGAAGGTCATCTTGTTTGTCTGACTTAGTCTCAGACTTGACTGTATCATGTTAAAGCATTCCTTTTCTTTACAAAATGTCATCTTGAGTTAGCATTTTCACAAATGTCAGCATTGTGTTTATGCTACAACGCAAATACCAAAATTTGTTCAGTGTTTTCCAGACTAACAGGCAATCATTCTGATTCTTGGATGGTCCAGAAAAAATATGGATAGGTAGCAACTCTACTTCACAGTGATAGCAGCTTAGCTAATAAATGTGCCCACCTTGGAGTGCTTCCAGTTAGATTTGCATTTCTGGGAAGAGTCAGTTTAACCACTCTTCTGTTGAGTTTCCTTTCATATTCCTCTTTTCACTAACTGCTTCTTTGAAGTCTGAAAGATAATAAATATGAAAGTTTGTAAATTATGTTTTTTGCCATGGCAAAATTACATTCCTAATACACTGCCTATTGAGAAATGGCTGCCCTTGATAATTTCTGCCTTCTGTCCTCTTCATGATGCATGGACCCTACTGCTTATGGTACTGGTGTGCATTTAATTTTTCTAACCATTCTGCAGTGCTTATGATTCCCATACACCCTGCTTTTAGCTGTTTTTGCCTCACTTGAGGAAGGCTGGGCTTGTACTGCTTTCACTTGTAACTGCTCCTCCTGTTGCTAGATTAGTCCTGCACTTCACCTACTTCTGCAACAGCCAGGAATTATGTTGCCTTCTCCATGCGATACAACACCTGGATAACAACTTCAGCTAGACCTTCAGAAAACCTATGAAGCTCAAATAAGTACAGCCAAGGCAGTATCACACAGTTCTATACAAACCCCTTTCACATAATAACCATTATTATCCCTTTCATGTCACTGGCCTGCTCCCTTTCTCTTTTTTTTTTGTTTTAATTTTTTTGTGTCTGCCATAGGTTCATAGGTAGGTACTAGGCTATTGGCCCTAGGGCTTATATAAGCCTAGCCAAATGGTACCCTGGCTTTTGCCACCCAAGAAAATTATTTTCCTGTGTTCCTGTCAAGCAGAGCCACAGAAGTGACCCCAGGGTGAATTTCCTGTCTCCCATCCAATCATCAAGATTTTTCTTGAAGAGTGCTAATGAGGAGCTTTGTTTGATATAGATAGGTAGTTTGTTCCAGAGTATGGGAAGTCTCTGGGACAGGAATCTATCCCTCCAGCATGTTATGTTTATTGTGGTGACAAAGTTTATGTCCCTAGAGCATTTAGCTTGGAGCGATTGGGATTTCTTTAAGTGGAGCATGTCCAACAGCTCTGGGTTTGACATATCTTTGCATGTTAGGCAGAGACCACTCTGAGTAGACGATATGCAACAGAGTAAAGCAGGAGTTTTTTAACATGTTACACATGTTAGTGTATTTGCTGTTCAGCTAAGAAATTGCCATTTCTGTATTTTGTCCTAGCTGTTTTCCTGTATCCTAGCTCTGTTAGTTAACTCCTCAAATCTTCCCAACTCACTCACGAGGTCTTCTTCTGGCAGAGGTCTCTGCCATAATCAATGCCAGACTTCTAATTCCAGTGTCTGGGGTTCCAGATTCTCCATTGTTGCTCACTCCAGCTACTCTGCTCACTCAGAAATTTTGAGTAGCGCTTATTTCATCAGGGGACCTTGACTGCTTCCATATTCAGAGATGACAATGCAAACAAGTTCAGTACGTTGCTAATGTATTCTGGAGTTGTTGGAAGAAGAAATTCCCTTCCACTCCTCAAGGTCGCAGTAAATGGCAAGTCGATAAGCCAGATTTAAGAGTAGATAATGTGTTTCTTCTTAAAGACAAACATGCTCATCGTAACCACTGGCCCATGGGACTCATTACATAAACTATGCCCAGTAATGATGGAAAGGTTCGGAAGGTTGAGGTCAGGGAAATTAAGGAATGGTCAGGGTGACTTTTCTTCATAACTGTCACCGATCTGGTGTTACTCCTTTCCAAGCATGAAAATGCATCTTCGGATTCTGCTACCTGAACTTTCATCTGTTCCCGTTCCTTCTTGCCTGGTCTTTAGAGGTGTTGGCAACAGCAAGAGTTCATTATGATGTTTGCATTTATCCTCTTGTTCTCTACTCCATCTTGTTTTTTAGGTTCCAGAAGATAAAGAGGTTCCAAATATATCATGGACTTAATGTTTATTGTTATTTTTGTTTGGTGAAATCTAAAGATTTCAGGCAGGGAGTGCCATGTTACACGTGTTAGTGTATTTGCTGTTCAGCTAAGAAATTGCCTTTCTGTATTTTGTCCTAACTGTTTTCCTGTAGCCTAGCTCAGTTAGTTAACTCGTCCCCCCATTTTCTGCAGCTGTGTGTTGGACCCCATTGCAGCCATATGTCTATTGCTGGAGTGTGTCAAAGCATCATTATTTGACCTTTGGAATGCCATTTTGTATTAAGATCTGCACAGTTTGGAAATTTAACTATTTAACAGTCTGCATGTCCTCCTTGCGGTTGGGTAGCATTCGAAAGACATGCGTGCGTAAATGGGCGTGCCTTCATTTTAGGTTGGGCATCGAGCTGGCACCTCAGCGTTTCGTAAAAAAAATCTACTGCCAATCATTAGCAGACCAGAGTTCTGCTGTGGCAACCCCTTACCGGGAAAAAGCCAAAAGACAAACAACAACAGTCTACACAGGTGTCATTTTGATTGAGTCACTGTCTGCTAATACAATCTGTGGTGGTGAGTAAACTTTTCAATACATCTTGTTACAGATTAGGAGATTACACTTGCTATGCACAGCCAAGGGAGGCAGAACAGTCAAATAATGTAGTGAACGCTCTGGAATATTCAGTGGGGTGCTGTAGATGGAGTTTGAAAGTGCAGTTTAAGAATAAATTTGCATCCTGTATGTATACAGTCCTTTGTTGCATAAAGAGCTTGCTTAATCAATAAGTTACAAAGTGTGGATATGTTTGGTAGATTATGGAAGTTTCAGAGAAGTTCCACAGCACGGGACAGCTATTGAAAGATGTTTTTTAAGTTTAAAGAGTCGGTCTGTGTTCTAAGGATTTGTTTGCTCATTTGTTTGCTCACTTGGGCCTGTACATGCCAGCAAGATACTCTCTGCACAGCATAATTCTTTGGTGAGTCAGCAATTCAGCAGTGATTGTTTGCAAGGCTTGTGTTATATATATATATTTATATGTATTTGTTGTGGGCACTGCACATATCTTCAGAAAAAAATGTTTTATTCTTCCCTGAGCCCTGCTTGCAACATTGTGAAACTGAAAGTGACATTTTCTGCACTGCCTAGTTTCTTGCAAACCGATGCCCTGCAAACCCAGCTAGCTCAGAACTGATACATTTTTGATACTTTTCTCTGTCTCAGAAAAGACTTTAGCATTAACTGTTTTATTACCAGCACAATGTCTCAGCAAAGCATGATACATTCAGCAGAAGCTGATACATAGCAAGATGCAAAATTTCTTCCAGACCAAGATCAAATCCCTGATCCAAGTGAAAGAGCAAAAACATGGAAGGCAAAACAGAATTATGAGACTGACAGGGAAGAATTGTTATCCAAGTTTTCTTACTCATGGACTAAGACTGTTAACTGTATGTCTGCGCTCTCTCAACCTGTTTATGATGCACTGCAATTAGAGGGGTCACTCAAGCAATTTATTGCTAACTATCAAAGCTGTCAGAGACTATGCATAAAATATTTATTTATTTTTTATTTATTTAACATTTGTTAACCGGGAAAGTCTGACTTGGAACAAAGCCAATTTTCAGCGAAGGCCCGGGGAGAAACTCTCCAGATGCATGTCTTTGTAACGTAAGATATGTCAATTTATTACAGAAATACAAAACTGAGGAAGCACAAGAAGAACTAAAGAGGTTTGATCAGCTTAATCTTGACAGGGACAGCTTGGCATTACAAACAAAGACTAAGGTCAAAGTCAGGATTGCACAACTCCATGAATCCAGATCCCATCGCTCTGCATCTACCAGACATTCCACCAGATCTAGAAGGTCTTTACAGTCTAGATCTTCCACACTCAGCGAGCATCTTATCAAAGCCTGTGCTGATACAGAAGCTGCTAAGATTCAGACAGTCTTCACAGAAAGGAAGGCTCAGTTAGAGGAGGAAGCTGCCAACAGAGATGCAGAAGCTGCATACAAAAAAGCAGAAAGAGAGGCAGAAGCTGCAAGCAGAGAATCAGAAAGGCAGGCTGAAGCTATTCTCAATATGGCTGAAATAGAGGCTTTAGAAAAACAGTGTGAACATGCCACAGCTATGGCAAGGTTAAGAGTTCTAGAGCAAGCTGCTAGTGGGAGTGACAGAGACAGCATAGGGCCAGTGGACATGGAGAGTTATCTTAAATGCACTGCAGACTATGTGTTCAACCAAAGCAACAAACATTCCATTTTATCTGATGCTCCCAAAGCCAGTGACACTTCCTCAGAACTATTACTCCCAGTGACTACTACTACAGCAACTCTCAACCAAGGTCAGTATGACACACCCAGCCCTGATCAAGCTAACTTACCATATTATGAAGGTAGTCACCAACCTTCTGTCAACCAAGCCTCTGCACCACTGCAAGCTCCTGCACTCATAAACTCTCAGCCAGTTCCTCAGCTTAATGCCCTTGCACCACCGTATGTCCCAATGTCATTCAGCAATTATACCACTATTAGTGTTACAAACACTGTTCAACCAACAGCTCTTTACTTAAGGTCTGAAGATACAGAAGTGTCACAGGTTGTAAAGTACAATCTTTTCAAATATTTTATCAAAACTGGCCTCACATGGTTTGACAACAGACCTGAGAACTACAGAGGCTGGAAATTCACCTTTAAGTCTGCAGTTGGTGATCTGGACGTTACAGCTACCAAAGAACTAGATGTGCTTATCAGGTGGCCTGATCCCAGCTCCTCTGAATGTATTAAGTGTCTCAAGGCTGTTCATATTGCTAACCTGGCTGTGGGTCTTAATGTTGCCTGGGATAGACTGGAATGTAGATTTGGTAGCCCTGAAGTTATTGAGGATGCTTTATTCAAGAGGCTGCAAAGTTTCCCGAAGATATCTCCCAAGAACAATCTAAAGTTTCAAGAACTTAGAGACCTCCTTTCCCATCTTCAGCCATCAAAGGAAGACACACACCTGCTCATGGGGTTAACCTGATAGTTTCAAAGCTCCCATATGATATCCAAGGAAAAGGGACAACAATTGGATCAAAGTCCAAGGAAGCAAACAGAGTGTCTTTTCCCCAATTTTCCATCTTCTGTGAATTCATCAGAAAAATTGCAAAGACAAAGAATGACCCAAGCTTCTCCTTTCGGGAATCTCATGCTCCAGGTCCACCCTCTCCTAAGCCTACAAACTTTCACAGGTCATACAGAGACTGCAGAGATCTGGTCTCAGTTAAATGGACTGATGTCTTACCTACATCTTTTACAGTCCCCAACAAGGGTGATCAAAGCAAGAAAAGCAAAAACCCAAATCACCAATGCCCCATACATAATAAACCTCACCCGCTCAGAAAATGTATTGGCTTCAGAAAAAAAAAAAACATGCAAGAATGCAAGAAACTTCTTATGAAATTTGGAGTATGTTTTAAATGCTGTGATTCCACCAAGCGTGTTGCTAAAGACTGTAAAGCCCTTATCAAGTGCATAGAATGTGACAGTGATGATCATGTACAAGCACTTCATCCATTTCAATATACTTGTACCCCATCCACAGTTAACCCTACTGAGGCAAAGCAATGCGGGGAGAACATAGAACAAACAGTGACTCCTACTCCATTTGCTGCCACATGTACTGAAGTCTGTTGAGAAGGACTCAGTGTCAAATCTTGTGCAAAAATATGCTTGTTCCATGTATACCCCAAGGCTCACCCTGAAAGAGCCGTAAGACTGTACACTATTCTGGATGAGCAAAGTAATTGATCTCTTTCAAGATCAGAGTTCTTTGACCTGCTTAACATAACAGGGGATGCCCTGCCTTACAATCTGGGCACTTATGCTGGTATTACAGAATTCTCTGGCAGGAGAGGTAGTAGTCTTATAGTAGTTCCTCTCAATGGTAACCTAGAAATTCCACTGCCCACTCTCATTGAGTGCAACCAGATTCCAAGCAACAGGCAAGAAATCCCTACCTCACAAGCTGCTTCTCGTCACCCTCACTTGAAAGTCATATCTGGCCAAATACCACCCTTTGATAAAGATGCTGAAATCCTGATACTGCTTAGCAGAGACATACTGAGGGTGCACAAGGTACATGAATATATCAATGGCCCAAACAATGCTCCATATGACCAATGCCTCGACCTAAGTTGGATTGTCATAAGTAATGTTTGTTTAGGTAAGGTCAGGAGACCTAGCAGGGTTACTTCCTTCAAGATACTTATTCTTCCAAATGGACGCAATACTTGTTTTGAACCCTGTTGTCATCAGTACTGTGTAAAAGAAAGGTTATGCAGTAATGGTAAGCCACAGCAAGTCATCCAAGACTACAGCAATGGTTTTGACCCCTGCAATGATAATCTTGGCAGTTTGGTGTTTGATACCACTAGTGAAAACAACCAGTTGGTGGCCACAAGGGAATATGAGGAATTCTTGAAAATTATGAGTGAAGAATTCTATCAGGACAACACCAGAAGCTGGGTGGCACCTTTACCATTCGATACCGCAAGAAGGAAATTGCCAAACAATAAGCATCTTGCAGAGTCATGGTTTATTTCACTGGAATGCACCCTAAACAGGAAATTTGCAATGAATAAGCACTTTGTTAACTTCATGCAGAAGGTGTTTGATAGAGATCATGTTGAACCTGCACTTACCCTAAAGGAAGGAGAAGAATTTTGGTACCTGCCATGTTTTGGTATGTATCACCCTCGAAAGCCAGACCAAATCAGAGTGGTCTTTGACTCAAGTGCTCGCCATGAAGGTGTTTCTCTTAATGACCTTCTGCTCTCTGGGCCTAATCTGAACAATAACCTAATTGGGGTCTTGATCCATTTCAGACAAGAATTGTTTGCAGTAATGGATGACATCCAATAAATGTTCCATTGTTTCATTGTTCGCAAACACAACAGAAACTACCTCAGATTTCAGTGGTACTGCAATAATGATGTCAATGACGAGGTCATAGACTATTGGATGAAGGTACATGTGTTTGGTAACAGCCCATCTCCTGCAGTCACAATATGCGGGTTGAGAAGAACTACCCAAGAAGGTGAAATGATACACATCAGTTTGTTGAAAGAAACTTTTATATAGATGATGGGCTTAAATCTTTTTCCACAGAGGAAGAAGCAATTGAGTTCCATGCCAGAACTGAAGATATGCTGGCTATATCTAATCTCAGACTTCACAAGATAGTCTCCAACAGTGTCAAGGTAAATGAAGCCTTTCATTCTGAGGACCATGCTGACAGTCTAAAGAACTTTGAACTACGGTCTAATATTACTCTCATGCAATGCAGCCTCAGGCTGCTTTGGAATGTCAAGCAAGACTCATTCATATTTCAAATGTCAGCTTGTGACAAGCCCTTCACCAAACGTGGAGTTTTGTCTGTTGTAAACAGCATCTATGATCCACTGAGCTTCATAGCACCCATTACCATTCAGGGCAGCATACTATTAAGACAGCTCACTTCTGAAAATGTGGATTAGGATACTCCTCTCCCCAGAGAAAAACACTGAATATGGGAAACATGGAATGATTTCCTGAATGCCTTGGAGAAACGTCAAATATCACATTGCTACACCCCTACTGGAAGTATCAATGCTATCTAAAGAGAGATTCACATCTTCTCTGATGCTTCCTTTGAAGCTATAGCTGCTGTGGCCTTTCTCAGAGTAATAGGATTAGTTGGAAAAGTAACTGTCAGATGTGTCCTTGGTAAGGTGAAACTCACTTCAAAACCTGCTCATATTGTGCCAAGGCTCGGACTTTGTGCAGTGGTGTTAGCCGTTGAAATTGCTGAGCTTATAAATCTTGAAATGGACATGAAAATTCATCCCTTTGACTTCTACACAGACAGTAAAATAGTCCTTGGATACACACACAACCAAACAAGACAGTTCTATGTGTATGTCAGTAATAGGGTGGAATGCATTAGGAAGTTTTCTACTCCCAACCAATGGCATTGCTTTCCTACAGACATCAACCCTACTGATTGTGGAACCCTTACTGTATCAGCATCTGCCTTTAAGGACATTTCTTGGGCATCTTTCCCAGGATTTCTTCTCCAAAAGGTTATTACAAACCATGTTGATTCCAAATTTGAACTGGTAAACCCAGATTCTGACAAAGAAATAAGACCTACCACCATTACACTTAGCACTTGTGTGAAATCTAGAATGGAGCTGAGTTCTCATCATTTTAAACAGTTCTCCAGGTAGTTATCTGTGGTACATGTCATTGCACAACTTATTCATGTTGCTCACCTATTTATAAACAAAAACAACAATCCTAAAGCTTGTCATGGGTGGCACATATGTAAAGTACATCCTTCCATCAAAGAAGTCTCTCAAGCAGAGAAAACAATTATCCAAAGTGTTCAACATGAGGTGTACTCCCAGGAAATCCACAGCATTTCAAAGAGATTCAGTCTTTCTAAATGTAGCTCTCTTTATAAACTAAACCCAATAATCAACAACCTGGATTTTCTCAGAGTTGGAGGTAATTTGGGAAGGGCTGACCTCAGTGATATAGAACAATATCCTGTCATTGTTCCAGGCCAACATCACATTGCAACATTACTGGTAAGACATTACCATAAGCAAGTTCAGCACCAAGGTCACCACTTTACTGAAGGTGCTATAAGATCCACAGGTTTGTGGATTGTTGGTGCTTGAAGGTGCATATGCTCTATACTTCATAAATGTGTCAAATGTCAAAAACTAAGATGGAGACACCATTAACAATAGATGGCAAATCTCCCACCTGACAGACTAAGCAAATAGCCACCCTTTACTTATGTGGGCATGGATGTGTTTTGACCCCTGGTCTGTAGCAACTCATTGAACTCATCACAAAGTTGCTAACAACAAACGTTGTGCCATAGTGTTTACGTGTTTAAGCATTCATGCTGTGCACATTGAAGTCATAGAATCTATGGAGACTTCATGTTTTATTAATGCCTTCAGAAGATTTCTCTCTATAAGAGGACCAGTAAAGCTCCTAAGATCGGACTGCAGAACCAACTTCACAAGGGCAAACAATGATTTGGAAGTAAGGAAATTCTTAATTAGCAAAGGGTGACTGGAATTTCAATCCTCCTCATTTGTCTCACAAGGGAGGTTCTTGGGAACGCATGATTGGGATCACTTGAAAGATCATAGATTCTATGCTGCTCAGTGTCAAATCTTCCCAACTCACTCATGAGATCTTAACTACCCTTCTGGCAGAGGTCTCTGCCATAATCAATGCCAGACCTCTAGTTCTAGTGTCTAGGGTTCCAGATTCTCCATTTTTGCTCACACCAGCTACTCTGCTCACTCAGAAATTCGGAGTAGCGCTTGCTCCATCAGGGGACCTTGACTGCTCTAATATTCATAGACAACAATGGAAACAATTTCAACTCCTTGCTAATGTGTTCTGGAGTCGTTGGAAGAAGGAATATCTTTTCACTCCTCAAGGTCGCAGTAAATGGCAATTCGATAAGCCAGATTTAAGAGTAGGTGATGTGGTTCTTCTTAAAGACAAACATGCTGATCGTAACCACTGGCCCATGGGACTCATTACACAAACTATGCCCAGTAATGATGGAAAGGTTTGGAAGGTTGAGGTTATGGTAACTAAGGAAGGGTCAGGGTGACTTTTCTTCATAACTGTCACCAATCTGGTGTTACTTCTTTCCAAGCATGAAAATGCATCTTCACATTCTGCTACCTGAACTTTCATCTTTTCCCATTCCTTCTTGCCTGGTCTTCAGAGATGTTGACAACAGCAAGAGTTCATTATGATGTCTACATTTATCATCTTGTTCTCCCCACCATCTTGTTTTTCAGGTTCCAGAGGATAAAGAGGTTCCAAATATATCATGGACTTAATGTTTATTGTTATTGTTGTTTGGTGAAATCTAAAGATTTCAGGCAGGGAGTGCCATGTTACACATGTTAATGTATTTGCTGTTCAGCTAAGAAATTGCCTTTTCTGTATTTTGTCCTAGCTGTTTTCCTGTAGCCTAGCTCTGTTAGTTAACTCCTCCCTTCCCCCCATTTTCTTCAACTGTGTGTGGGACTCCAGTGCAGCTACATGTCTATTGCTGGAGTGTGTCAAAGCATTATTATTTGACCTTTGGAATGCCATCTTGTATTAAGATCTGCACAGTTTGGAAATTATACTATTTAACAGTCTCCACAGATGTCATTTCAATTGAGTCACTGTCTGCTAACATTGTCTGTGGTGGTGAGTAAACTTCTCAATACATCTTGCTTCAGATTAGGAGATTACACTTGCTATGCACAGCCAGGGGAGGCAGAACAGTATCTTAAATTGAACTATCCTCCTACATGTGCCCCCTCTTTTTGTATTGTATGTCCCCAATTGCATGTGCCCCCGGGCGACCATCAGCTGCCTGTGGCCTGGTACATCATTTTATCTTAAGTGTCTTACTTAGAAGAGCAGGGGAGTTGCAGTCTCTGGCAGCATTACTCTGATCCTAAATGGGAGGGGATTTTTTTCTATGCCCTAACTTGGTGGATCTAGTGAGGTCATGCACATCCCTGCATGTATTATCTGTTACATCTTCTCCCTAAAATACTGTAGTTTTACCAGCAATATGTCCCATGATTTTGGCATATTCCCATTATCATGAATACAACTTCATCATGGGCAGAAGCCCCTCCTTCCCTTCAAGAATGGGTGAGCCATCAAGCTGCTCTTTCCCACCTCTTCCTCCCTTACTCCTCCATGGCCTGAGCTGTGAGTTGACCTCCATTATAGTCAGGGCTCAATTACTCTGTGCCACTGGGCCAGATACTCATTTCTTGGGTACTACTAACATCGATATATTTGGGCTGTACTCAGGACATCTATGTCCATGTTACTAAAGAACCCCAATAATTTATTCTTGATGGTACATATTTTGATCATTTTTACTTGGGTTATCAGCTTCTAACTCATAAAGTCATTAGACATCTAAATAAGCAAAGTAAGTTATTTGCACCCAGTTTTAACACATGATCCAAGAAAGCTGCAAATATGTAATGTTTTGAGAAGAAATGTAAAAGGTGTAAATCATTAATGTATTCTAATTTATATTTCAGACATTGCATTAATTTGCAAATTGTTCCGAAAGGACTAAGCTCAATGCCAAAAAGTGCATTGTAATCCCCTTAGGGAAAAACCATGTGCCAACAAACTGCCACATAGGTGGTAGTCCACTCAACACCAAAAGTGTGTTATGAGACCTAGGGACACAGGTAGACAGCAGTCTCTCCTTTGATAACCACATAGCCACAGTGGTCAGGAAGTCCCTCTATGTGGCACACCTCATCACAAATGGTTTCTCATCCAGAAAAAAAGGGGTCATTGATCCCTCTACTCAGCCCTCATTAGACCTATTATAGAGTACAGCACCCCGGATTTGGGATGTACCTTACAAGACATTTGTAGCAACTGGAAAGACTGCAGAAATACCTCACAAAGAGGATCACTGGCCTCAAACAGATGCCTACGCAGACCGTCTTAAGAAACTCTAGCTCTACTCCATCGCATATTGCCAGATTAGAAGCAATCTCTGCCTAACATATAAAGCCATGTTAAACCCAGAGCTGTTGGACATGCTACACTTAGAAAAATCCCAATCCCTGCAGGCCACTCCCTCCAGAGACCTTAACCTTGTCACCACAATAAACAGAACTTGCTGGAGGGATAGGTTCCTGTCCCAGAGACTTTCCATACTCTGGAACAAGCTGCCCATCCATGTCAAACAGAGCACCTCATTGGCCCTGTTTAAGAAAAATCTGGACAACTGGATGCGGAATAGGAAATTTTCCCCAGTGATCACTTCTGTGGCTCTGCTAGACAGGGGCACAGGTAAATAAAATTTAAAGCTAGGGACTTTTTATGGCTAGGCTTATATAGGCCCTGGGGCCGATACCCTAATACCTACCTATGAACCTATGAACCTATTAGTATGGGTTGGTTGAGTGATTAGTTCTGTAAAGCCATATAGGTGGATGTGATATGGAGAATTAGAATTACTGAGAGTCAACCAGTTAATATTTACATCTCCAAGAAGGATGGTTTCATTGGGAATGTGATGAATAAAGTATGAGAGGATGGTTTCCAGGAGAGAAATGTTATCCCCTGGTGGAATGTAGATGGTTACTACTGTGATGTGGTGTAGTCATTGAGTTTAAGGTTAGTTGTCAATAATTCTGCAGGTGGAAATAGTGAGATTGGTTGCATGGGACTTGAGAGTGACAGGTTGTTGGAGTAGATAATAGCAACTCCACCACCTTTTTTATTTTGGTGATCCAGGCTAAGAATATTATATCTGGGGGTGGGGGATGTCTTTATCTAGGTTTTGGGGTTTTAGCCAAGTTTCCTTTAGGGAGATGATATCTGGGGTGTGGTGAGATATCCATGCGTGAAGTTGGCTGACTGGGTACTGATTGAGTAAAAGGACATATGATTGGAATGGATGACTGACCTGGGTTTGGGGAGGTGTTGTAACTAGTAGGAGGGGTGGGGGTAGGTCCTGAGTCAGGATGTATGTCTCCTGATAGAAGCAGGATTTTTGGGCGCTAGTGGGTTTCAAATTTAAGTGGATAGTATATATAGTATTTTGTCTTGTTTTTAGAACTTGTAGAGTAGGAGGGAGGAATTTTTATTCTGGGACATTGGGTATTCATATGAAAGACAGATGCAGAGATAGCTACTGACAGCTGAGGAGGAGGGAAGTTGTTAGTGTGGGAATAGGTAGGATCTTTATGAAATGGAGATAAATGTGTGGTAAATGATGTGAGAGCGTGAAGGAGAAATATTGGCGGTAGGAGTAGAATTGAGATGGTTGAGATATTCATGGTTAACTGGGGAAAAAAATTATGTTGGAGTAGTAGGTGGATGGAGAAAAAATAATGAAGAGTTGTTGTTTGATTTGGAAATCAAGTATGTATATATGTGTATATAGGAGGAGGAGTGAAAAATTTTTGATAGTGGGGGTCCTTGAAGGGTAGTTTGCAATGTAGAGAGTAGGGGAGGAGAAAGGTTTAGGAATATGGTAGGAAAACAGGAAGAGGTGGGTGGATCAGATGGATAGGTATAAAGGAGATGATATGGGGTGGGTGGGAATGGGGGTGGGAGTGAAGTGAAGTAAGCCCAAGCGTAGCAAGGGCGAATGGAGTGGGGCTACACCTGGAATGGAGGACAACAGAGATGACAAAAACAATCAGTATGTTGAACCAAAACTGCAGGGAAAGAGTGTAAAACAGATTGTGCATGAATCTAAGCAGGTTACTTTATATTATATTTATACTCAATATAAGGCCATACAATTTGTGTTGTTGTATTTATTAGTATAAAGTTACAAAGATTTTGATACTTATACATTTTCGTATAATAGTGAACCCAGAACTGAAGGTTATTCAAAATACCTAAGATCCATAACAATCATGTGAAACTATCATTCTAACTAATTGTATCAGCTAGTGGGCCTGTGACAGACACATTTTCCATATATTTAAATAACTGGTTAAAGTCTTTGGTTCAGAAATTACCCTAGTTTATTAAAGACTTGTGAGATTTTCTAAATAGGCATTGATTATATATTTCTGATGGGCAAGAGCAGTTCCTGTTCAAAATAGGTATGCGATCTTTATATATGTCTATTCCACAAAAAGAAGATATGGATTTTTTTCATTCCTTCTTGACTGATTATACTAAATGGAACAATGTTACTGTTAATACTTTATGTGCATTAACAGAAACAGCTCTTAAAAATATTTAATTTTATTTTTAATCATAATTATTGCCAGCAAATCAAGGGTGTAACCATGGGTCCCCCTACCTATGCATATCTGGTAAGAGGACTATGGGAAAATGCCTTTTATTGAGGATCATGAGTATGTTTCCTATTTGTCACTTGTCCAGTCAGGATAAAACAGATGAACATTTGTGGGTTCTGTGCAAGCAGCTTTATTATATACAAACACATCAGGACTGAGGCTTAATAACTTTAATTTAGATAAACTTATAAACAAACTAACTCACACATACATGCTCACTCTCTGGCTGCACTCTCAAAATGGCACTGAAGCTAGTACGTGCTTGCTATTTATAAGCATGTGTCATCCTTGGAAATGCTTCTTAAAGGTATAACATACACACATTATTTTACATCCTCCCTCTTTGAGAAAGGAGTCATGCAATATTGACAACATTAATTGTCATGCAAATGGTACAAATAATTCTTTGTCATGCAATTATACAGAACTAAATACATATAGACAATTATGTCCAGGTTGCTGTGTATTTCACACTAGATCTGGAAATACAACCAAATTGTGTGACATAGAAATTAGAATTAGGTCTAGGAAATGGGACTGTCTCTGCTGAATGTTCACCTTTGGGGACATCAAGAACATCATCAGGAATGGAAGTAGAAGTTAAGAAACATTCTGCAACAGGAATATCATCTTAATTGCTCTGAGATTTAGAGTCTATATCACAGGAACAATGCTGCAATATCAATTCTGGTACAGGAAGAAGATGTCTGAGATTTCTCTTGTACTCCACACCCTTAGATTCTACGAAGTAAGATCTTGGCTTGGCACATATACCTGTTACTTGACCAATCCAGTTGAAACCTCTTGACATTTGTATCCTCACTGTCTCTCCTTCTTTCAATGGATGAAGAAATCTGTAGATTTATCATAGCTGGAATTCTGGAAAGAACACTTTCTGTATAGTTGGGCTCTGATTGTTCTGTTGTTTTTAGCTTTAGGCCTCAACAGACTGCAACTGATAGGCAGTGTTGTTCCGGTTTGCCTAGACAAATGTCTCTGAGCAGGCGAGCCAAGTATATCACCACAGGTATGTTTCTGAGACTGAGTAAATTCAAAAATACATCAGTACTGTCACACTTTGACTTATCTAATAATTGCTTTGCACGCTGTACTGCACATTCATCTATTCCATTTGACTGTGGGTATTTTGGACTACTAGTAGTATGTACAAAGTCCTATTATTTTGCAAATTTCTGAAACAACTGGCTGGTAAATTGGGTACCATTGTCCGAAATAACTTTTTGTGGACTACCATGGACTGCAAAATGATGTCTCAACTTAGTGATAACAGCAGTGGATGTTAGATTAGGTAGTAAATCAATAGCAAACCAGTAAGAATAAGAGTCTACCAACACTTAAGTAATGCTGATTGTTCCACTCAAATATATCAGTGGCTACTGCTGACCAAGGCAGTTCAAGAACTTGACTTAGCTGTGGTTCTTTCTGCAAATGCAGTTTAGTACAATTGCATAGTGAACAAATAGAAAGTATTTTATCAATGTTTTTACTAGAGAAGGCCAAAATACTAGTCCTCTCGCCCTTCTTTTGGTAGATTCGGAACCTGGGTGATCAAGATGCAAAACCTGGATATACTCACGTTGTAAGGAAGCAGGAACAAACAATTTTAGGACTTTTGAAAGTAATGCCATCTTCCATCAACTTCTCATCTCTGTAAGGAAAATAAGTTTGCACTTCAGATGGTGCAGTAGATTGCTTTGACGGCCATCCAACATTAATGTAGTGGTTGAGCCTTTGCAAAATTGGAATAGTCATTGTATGATCTCTCAGCTCATCAAGTCTCGTGGTAGAAAAATTGCACACTTTCATGACAACAAAGTCAAAATTCTGTGCATTAAGCTGTTCCATTGTATTTCTGGGTAATATGGATAAGGTATCAGCCAGATAAAGAAGTTTGCCTTTAGTATAGACCATTTTGAAGTTGTACTTTTGCAATTTGAGCATCATTATTTGTAATCTCATTGGAGCTGAATGCATCTTTAAAATAGTGACTAGAGGTTGGTGATCAGTCTCAAGCTGAATAGCTTGACAATAAATATAATCATGAAACTTTGAACATGTAAATACTATTGCTAAAAGTTCTTCCTCAGTCTGAGCATATTGCATTTCAGTTTGGATATGAGATCTAGGTGCATAGGTTACTGGTCTTCCTTCATGAAGAATAACTGCACCAAGACCACATTTTACAGCATCACAGGAAAGAGTTACCAGTTTATTCACATCATAGTATCTTAATGTAGGTGGGGGTGGCAATTTTCTGCTTAAGGTCGTCAAATGCTCTCTGGTGCTGTTCCAACCAAACCATGTAACATTTTTGCACATTAGGTCTCTCAAAGGTGCTGTCAGCTCACTGATGTCTGGTATAAACTTGCCTAAATAGTTGACCATGCAAAGAAAATGCTGTAGAGCTTGAACATTATCTGGTGTTAGCATCTCAAGAATGGCTGCTTGCTTGGATGGGTCTGGTCGCAAACCAGTGCTAGTAATTAAATGACATACATATGTAACTTCTGGTAGTCTAACTTTGCACTTCAGAGGACTGAGCTTAAAGTTCACTTCACTTGCTCTGTCTAGAACTTTTTTAAGGTTTCTGTCATGCTCTGCTTCACCATTGCCTCAAACAAATAAATCATCTACTATTATAGCAGAAGGATAACCTGAAAAAATTTCCTCCATTGCATGCTGAAAGACTCCACTTGCAGAATTTATTCCAAATGGCATTCTGAGGAATCTGTATCTTCCAAATGGGGTACTGAAAGTAGCCAGTAATGAAGATCAGCGATCAAGCATCACTTGGCAAAATTAACTTTTTGCATCTAAGACAGAAAAAACAGTGGCATTCAGTATTAGGGCTGTAACTTCCTTGACTGTATGCATAGGATGATGTGGTCTCTTTAATGCTTTGTTCAAATCTCTTGGATCAATACATATTCTGATTTTGTCTGAGCCTTTTTTATGGGCTGCTACCATGGACGACACCCATTCAGTTGGTTCTGTAACTGGACAAACTACAACTTGCTCCACCATTTTATCCATCTGAGCTTTGACCTTATTTTGCATAGCTATTGGAACTTTTCTTGCTGGTCTGACCACTGGACTGACCTCTGGGTCTAACTTCATAGAGTACACAACTGGAAATTTGCCTAACTTGTCTTCGAAAACATCAGCATACTCTGAGAAAATAGCTTCAGTAGAATTGGACTAGGAGATTCATAGGTTCATAGGTGTGTACTAGGCTAATGACCCTGGGGCCTTTACAAGCCTAGCCATAGGATTACCCTGGCATAGTTCCACCCAACCTTAGTTCCCAGGGCCTCTGTAGAGTAGATCCACTGATGTTATCCCCAGGGTGAATTTTCTGTTTCCCATCCACTCATCAAGATTTCTCTTGAAGAGGGTCAGTGAGGTGCTCTGCTTGACATGTATGGGAAGTCTGTTCTATAGCATGGACAGTCTCTGGGTTATGAACCTGTCCCTCCAGCATGTTCTATTAATTGTGGTAATGAGGTTGAGGTCTCTGGAGCGTGTGGTGCAGAGGGATTGAGATTTCTTTAGATGCAGCATTTCTAACAGAGCTGGGTCAGACATAGCTTTGTAATTCAAGCAGAGATTGCCTCTAAGTAGGCGATACGAGACAGAGAATAGTTGGAGTTTTTTGAGTCTGTCCATATAGGACAAGTGTTTAAGGCCTAGGATCCTTTTTTTGAGGTACTTTTGCAGCTTCTCCAGTTGTTTGCAGGTGTCTAGTAAGGTACATGCCAAATGGGGCATTGTACTTGATGATTGGCCTAATGAGGGAAGAGTAGAGGGAAACAATAACCTCTTTCTTCCTGGATGCATTCCCTTAGTAATGAGATGTGCCACATAGAAGGACTTTCTGACCACAATGGCAATGTGGTGATCAAAAGAGAGGTTGCTGTCAACTTCTGTGTTCAGTGGATTACCATCAATGTGGTAATTCATAGGAACTGGGTTTTCCCAAAGGGGATGACGACACATTTTTTTGGCATTGAGCTTAAGGCCATGGTTCTGACACCAGTCGTTGGTCATAGTGAGGTCATTCTGTAGGATGTCAACATCACTTGGGGAGTTAATAATAGCTCCCAACTTGGAATCATCCGTGAACTTTGTCAGCCAGAGTCCCTTCTTGTTGCCCTGGACTTCAGAGAAGTAGATACCAAACAGGAGAGGACCCAGGACCGAACCCTGTGGGGCACCACTTATGACAAATTTGTAGTCTGATTTGGAGTCAGCTACTTTCAAACTGTGGGTTCTATCTGTGAGCCAGTTTGTAACTCACCTAGTAATATAGGGGTTGATGCCAAGCTTAGTGAGTTTTTCTATGATTTCTGAGTGGGGAATGGTATCAAAAGCCTTGGCCAGATCAACGTAGGCTGTATGAATCACCTTGCCTTCATCCACAACTCTGGTGACTGACTCAAAGAAGTTGACCAGGTTGAGCAGGCATGGTCTACCCTTCACAAAACCAAACTGTGTTGGATCCAGAGTTTGGAGATTCCCTATATCCTTGTTTATTAGGTCCATGATGATGTATTCCATAGCTTTGCATATCAGACTCATCAGGCTAATGGGGCAATAGTTTCCAGGGTCTATAGTCACTCCTCCTTTGTGGAGAGGGATAACTATAGCAGTGTGCCATTAGACAGGGACAAAGCCTGAGGGGAGGCTGTGATTGAACAGAGTGCACACGTGAGGTGCCAGTTCACTCTGTAGTTCATGTAGAACACAACCAAGGATATTGTCAGGTCCCATAGAAGCTGTATTCTTGGCCTTGTGCAGCAGTAATACTGAGTCCCTGGCAATCTACTGGCATTATGATTGGCCATTTGGGGGGGGGGAGGGGGTAAAGTTGGCACTGAATCTGTCGGCCAGTATACTGGCAATATCTGTTGGCTCAGTATAGGAGGTACTATTATGCAATAGCTCAGAGCAAATCCGGGTATTGCCATGGAGATTCTTTACATAACTATAGAAGGCTATTTGGTTGTCTTTACTATCTGCTGCAATTCTGTTTTCATACCTTGCGTTAGAGGACTTGATGAGGGATCTCATCTTTTTGTTGAGGCAGTTAAGGGAGTTTTTCCAGTCTTGGGACTTCACCTTATTCTGCATCAGTTTCCTCCTTCTGTTCTAGAGTTTGTTTATGGCAGGGGACCACTAGATTGGCTTCCTTTTTTGGAGGAGAGTGTCTTGGTTCTATTGGGTATGGCAAGATCCATGCATTTGTATATGTGTTCGTACAGTGCATTGGTGTAGGATTCTGCAGTCACGCAACTATTTTCCATTTACATGGGTGCCGTGAAGTTAGCCACCTCTGTTTTTAGGATCCCAACGTTAGCTTTGGAGAAGTTTTTCATGGTAGTTACCTTTGCTGGGGGGGGGTGGGAGTGAGAGGGATGTGGGTTTCCAAGGTGATTAGTTTATGGTCGTATCTAATCAGGGAGGAGCTGACTACTGGTGTATCACAACAGTCACCCATGTTAGTAATGACCAGGTCAAGGCTGTTGCTACCCTTAGTGGGGTAAGAACTAGCTGGTTCAGGGCATTGGAATTAATGAACTCCAGGAAACGTTGGGCAAGTGTATTGGTACATGAGTAGTTTACCCAGTTAATGGAGGGATAGTTGAAGTCTCCTAGCAAGAGAGTGTTAGGTTGGACCCTAATATTCTCCAGGGTGTTTAAGAACATGGAGTGTGAGTCTTGGGACATGGTTGGGGACCTATAGCAGGCTACGACCTAAATCGCTGTCTTACCCAATGTTAGTAGCCCCTAAAGTATCTCTGATGTGTTATGTTGGGCTACCAGTCTGGAGGTGTGCGCATCCTTTATGAATATGGAGACACCACTGCCTTTGGAGCTTTGGTCTAAGTTCTTGGGCCGAAAGATGTGGAATACGTTATAGCCTGGTAGTGCAGGGGTGCTTTCTGCTCCCTTGAACCAGGTCTCTGCTACAGCACAAATGTCGATGTCCTCCATTTTAAGGAGTGCCTCGAGCAAGTGCATTTTGAGATTTAGACTTCTAGTGTTGTGCAACATGACACTCAGATTGCATTTGTTTGTAGCTGTTATGGTGGTAATTTGGTCTTTGGAATGCCACCTAAAAAAGGCACTATAGGGGTGGCAAGAGCCTCGGCCAGTATCCGGAAGCCCAGGGGTGACAGATGCAGGCCATCTCTGGAAAAGCATCAAGGTCTGTCAATCATGTCATCCCAGGCAGACAGATACTGGATCCCCTTAGAATAACACCAGGAACTTAGCCAATTGTTGAAATCAATAATTTTCTACTTGTACTGTGGTATCATTCTGGGTAATGGTAGGATGCTGCTCAGGGCTAGGGTCATATCCATCTGGGCTACATAATCCTAGAGCTCCTCCATGTCTCTTTTCATGTAGTCCAGGGAGGTACGTCTCAGGTCATTCACACCCACATGTACAATGACAGAGTCATATTTGTACCTGTCGTTGAGTGACCTGAGTGCATGCATTATGTGTCAGATCCTGGCACCTGACAGGCAGCTGTTACATTCTCCTTATTCAACCTAGTGAGTGGGACATCAGTGTGCCTTACTATCGAGTCACCTATGACTAGTGAGTTGGGGATGCTGTTTTGCCTTAGGGGCTTTGGTTGAGTGGCACACTGTTTAGGAGATTTATGTGTCTCATGATTAGTGTTGTGTTGTGGTGGTTTAGTGTGTTTCTGCCTTGGAGGGCTCTGCTGCTTGGATAGATTTTTATTGAGAGCCTACGTGAAGGTGGGTGTGTGGTTTGTGTTTTATGTGAAGGCAGTGCTGGTGTGTGTGCCAGAGGGCTATATGTTCCATGTGGTGTGGTGCAAGTGTTGACCTTCTCCTCCTGACCAGCTATTCCAGTCTTGGCAGGAGAGTCCGTGGCTTCCAATTTCGACATATGTGTATCTCTTGCAAGTCTGAGTGTTGGAAGGTAAGAGAAGAGGGCTGTCGGTGTACATGAGGCAGTTACTACATTGCCTCAAGATGCCCAAGTTCACCAGGTTAATAGGAGAAAGCACAGGGAACTGACCTTTAGACATGCATGGTGGGGTGGGCATTGATAATAAGTACTAGATCTGTTTCCTTGTAGAATGTTTACTGCTGGTAGCACTTGTGTGCTACAATAATTGCTACAAGAAGTCAGGTAAAGTGCTAGACTAATAAGCTAGTATAAGTGCAGGAGAGGAGAGCACTATTAGATCTAAGGGAAAATTTGAAGAGCAGGGTCTGGCACCACTCAGAAGCTTGCAAACAGTCCTGGATACAGCAAGTCTGTATCGGGACTGGACTAGTTACAGGAAAGGTGGGAAACCCGAGCAAACACAGGCTTTTAAGCCAGAAAGTTGAAAGAGATCGAAGAAACTGCCCAAAAGGCCAATAAACCACAAATCTGGGCCAGAAACCACACCTCTTGTGGTAGACAGGCTACCTAGTGCTTACCACTCCCACTGATAAGCTAGAAAGCTTCACTCCAACACAGAAAGGCTTGGGGGGGGGGGGCTCAGGAGCTTACAAATAGTCCTGAATACAGCCAATCTGTATCTGGACTATAGTTACAGAAAAGCGGGGAAACAAGTGCAAATGCGGGCTTTTAAATCAGAAAGTTGAGAGAGATGGATGAGAGTTATGTGGTAGATAGATTACCTAGTGCTTTCCACTCCCACTGATAAACTAGAAGGCTTCCCTCCAGCACAGAAAGGCTTGGGGGCTCAGGAGCTTACAAACAGTCCGAGATACAGCAAACCAGTATCTGGACTAGACTCGTTACAGGAAAAGGGGGGAAACAAGCTTAGAAGTTTTTTTTTTAGTAAAGTGGAAAAGGAGATTGCTGGAACAAAAGTTAATTCAAGGTTAAGAATCAAAGTGGATTGGCCTTCACAAATGTTCTCATTTTGTTAGGTAGAATGAACTAATGACACTAAACTGGGAGGAGTGTCCCAGATCAAATAAAGAACAAGACAACAATAAGGAGGAGGGGTGGGAACTATTACAGCTACTAGTTGTAGCCACTAAATGAAAGTTTTATGCAGATAAAGGAACAAGGATACTCTAGAGAATGATTTTAAGTGAAAACAAATAAGTTATATGATACCTGACTAGAACACAGAAACCTCAAAATATCAAAAATGCACAGAAAAGCATGGTTAGAGGACTCGCAAACAAAAAATACAACTCTAAGTATGAAAAAGCAGTTTACAGTTAAGTAATTCAGTAAACATGCAACTAGAGTAATGAAAGTATCTAGCAATGAAAAATACAGTTAAAACAGTATAAAACTGTATGCAGTGAAACAGTAAAAAAAACTTTATAACAGTGCAAAATGAAGTAGATTAACTGTATAGCACAATTATAAGCATTACAGAAGTGCAATTCAATGAAATAAATGTAAGAAATAACGTATCCTGCTCTTGGAATCTTAAGGAATTTCTGTTTAGTTACAGTAACGAATCCAGTCCACAGCCTGATAAATACAAGCATAATCTTTTACAGACACAGGGTTTATATACCAGAAAGGATGGAAAAAAACAAGAAGCTCGAATTTCCACTCAGTCCTTCTAGCCCCTGCTATTATCCAATCACTCATGCTACAGAATGTCAGGAAACCCTGTTACTCTCAATAATAATGAAGACAACAGACTATCAGCAGAAAATGGTTGCCAGAAACACAGGAAACTCAAAAAACAAAACTACCAGGCCTGGACAACAGCAGGCCTCTATCAAGATTATTCCACCTGAGCAGAACACAGAAACATCATGATAAATACAAAGAAAGAGCACTCACAAAGAGAAAATACAAGTCTCAGTATGAAAAAGCAGTTTACAGCTTAATAATTAAATAAAAATGCAGTTAAAGTAATGCACACTATTACAGCTACTAGCTGTAGCCACTAAATGAAAGTTTTAAACAGATAAAAAAGCAAGGAGACTCTAGAGAATGCTTTTAACTGCAAACAAACCAGTTATATGATACTTGAATAGAACACAGAAACCTAAAAAAATCAAAAATTCACAGAAAAGCACAGAGCATTCACAAACAGAAAATACAACTCTCAGTATGAAAAAGCAGTTTACAGTTAAGTAATTCATTAAACATGCAACTAGAGTAATGAAACAGTATCTAGCAATGAAAAATACAGTTAAAACAGTATAAAACAGTACATAAATGCAGTGAAACAGTAAAAAAGGCTTTATAACAGTGCAAAATGTAGTATATTAACTGTATAGCACAATTATAAGTGTTACAGAAGTGCAATTCAATTAAATAAGTGTAAGAAATAACCTATCCTGCTCTTGGAATCTTAAGGAATTTCTGTTTAGTCTCAGTAATGAATCCAATCCACAGCCTGATAAATGCAATATGATGAACTTCTTTGGTAAAGGAAAGCAAATTCACTCTCAAACTATTTCTGAGACCCAATAATGAATGCGCAGGTCTTTAAACTACATAGAATAAGTTGTAACAGTTCCTAGCCAAATAACATAAAAGCACTACTGAGCTTTCAGTTTGAATTTCTTCACCTCCATAAGCAACAAGTTTCACACAACTGACCACATTAAGTAGCTCACCAGCTCTCACCTTGGCAAAAGTGTCTGCTGAAATAACATTACATTTTGAACCAGTGTCTGCTTTGAGCTTGGTGGATTTACCATTGATCTGGACAGTACAAAATACTGCTTTGTTCTTTGCCAACAAATTTACTGCATCAACGTTTTCACCAATTACTGACACACCATCTATGTAGAAAGTAGAATTGCAGCTCTCTATGTGATCAACTTGCTTTTCTGAATGACCTTTCTTTATAACTGTGCGAGGTTTACTTGATTTGCAAAACTTTTGAAAATTGTTCCATTTTTTACACTTGTGGCATTGCTGACCAAATGCTAAGCACTTTTCTGTTTTAGACTCATGACTGGCACCACAGTTGCGACTGTTAACAACAAAGCTTGATTCGGGTTTTGTTGACTCACCCTTGTACTGCACTGACCATGTCCTTTTCATAGAACTTGCTGGAAAACAATGGGTTTTACCTGGGGAGCCTGCAGGGGAGGCAGGTGCCATGTGCTTAGGCCTGCCTCTATCAGCCATGCATTGCATGCTGTCTCCATCTGTTCTGGAGCCCACTGAAACCATGCTCTTATCACTTGCAAGCATAGTTGTGTGCCTTTCTGTAACTTCATGGATTTGTCAAATCTCAATAGCTTTGCTCAGCATTAAATCACTATCACAAAGCAAATTCTTTCTCACTGCAGCACTCTTAATACCACACACAAGCCTGTCCTTTATTAACTCATCTTTTACATCACAAAACTTACACATTTTAGCTTTGTTTCTCAGGTCAGTAATAAGAGGTGCAAAAGTTTCCCCTTGCTTTTGATTTCTTGTGTAAAACAAATGCCTCTCTAATGTAATATTTGTCTGGGGGGGTTACACATTTCCTTACATTTGCATTTAAAAACTCAGGCTCTTCCCTTGATTCATCCTGTACAACAATATGGTGGTTTTCATGTTCTCCCTCATACATTGCTGGTGCATACACAAATGAACACTCTCTTTCAAAAGCCTCTGACCCAGCTAAGTTTAACAGAATGAATGCCCTGGTGCATGCATCTTTGTCAGAATAAGCTGCTTGTATAAAACTTTCGTACTCTTGGTCAAATATTCTCCAATTCTCTGCAATATGCTGATCAAATACAAATGGTGATGATTTGCAAAATCCATCTGCCATATTAACACATACCATTGAAGGATTTTTCAAGTATGCATGAACACACACACACACACACACACACACACACACACACACACACACACACACACACACACACACACACACACACACACACACACACATGCCAGAAATTTATGCCAGTACTTATAACTATGCCCTATAGCATAACAAGCCTCTGAATAACTGAACTTTGCAAAATAAGTCTTCTGGGCACAGGAATACTCTTGAAATCAATGTACTGTAAGAGATCACATCTTATCAGTGTAAGAATCACTTCTAAATTACTGCACTGTGCAAATAAACTGGGCAGAAGAAGCTCAGAGTAAGAAACATTTTGAAGTAATTGCACTTCGCAAAAAAACAGGACACAGCATTCTGAAACTTTTCCAAAATGGCTGCACTTTGCTAAATAATTCTTTACAGTGCAAGAAACACTCTGTAATGGCGGTACTTTGTGAATAGACACACCCAATACAAGAAACTGTTTAAAATGGCTGTAGTTTGACTGCAATTTACATAGAAATAAACTCTTCAAAATAAATGCACAGTAATAAGCACACACTGTAAGCACTTCTACACACTTTGAAATACTTTGAATAACTCCAGTTATGCCCTGAATAGCTTCAATCAATACAAAATAGTAGTTTATGCCAAAGCACAGTATCTTGCCAAAAAACATGCAGTCGCCTTACTTTATTTATGTTTAATGTGCTCTTTTTAGCCCTTTATTATGTCTGTTCTGCTCGTTTAATCTCTTTTCATGCCGATTATACTTTTCTTGTGATCATTTTACTCTAAACATGCCTGTTTTACTTTAAATGTGCTCATTTTGCAATTCTGAGGTCATTTCTGACCCTTTATGTGCTTTTCTGATCATTGCTTTGTCAAATATCTTGATTTTAAACATTTTGTTTAATTAATAAACATTTTGTGTTTCTTGCTTGTTTAATAATGCAGTTTGTGTCCTTGTAATGCCCTGTTTTATCTTTTTTAATAAATAAATCATTTGTGCAAGTTTTTATTACCTTTGATTCATTTCTGGCCCTTTTTTGTGCTTGGTTATCTTAGTTTACCTTAACTGTTAACTCTGCACCTCATAGCTTTGAAAAGCAGTCTCTGGAATCCCAGTTCTGACACCATGTCACTTGTCCAGTCAGGATAACACAGATGAGCATTCGTGGGTTCTGTTCAAGTAGCTTTATTATATACAAACACTTCAGGATTGAGGCTTAATAACTTTAACATAGATAAACTTATATAACAAACTAGCTATTACACTCATACATGCTCACTCTCTGGCTGTACTCTCAAAATGGCACTGAAGCTAGCACATGCTTGCTATTTATATGCACAAGCCTTCATTGGAAACATTTCTTAAAGTTACAACATACACAGACTATTATACACTATTATTCCAGATTTGTGGATGATTTATTTTATATGGAAAGGTACCAGACAGGATTGTCCACAATTTATCGATAATATAAACTCCACTTC
This sequence comes from Protopterus annectens, assembly GCF_019279795.1. Lineage (NCBI taxonomy): Eukaryota > Metazoa > Chordata > Ceratodontiformes > Protopteridae > Protopterus > Protopterus annectens. Next base: position 1,130,357,018 of record NC_056725.1, on the reverse strand, counting down.
TTCATTTCTAAGATTTGAGATGTATAATATAGGTGAGGAGTTCAATTTTATGGACATCAAAGTTAAAATTATTGTTAGTAAGACTGTTATTGATAGTAGATTATTTCACAAAGAGGCCACTGTAAATAATTATTTATTTTATTCCAGTTTAAACCCCAGAATTATTAAAGAAAATTTTCCAAGGAGTCAATTTAAAAGAGCACCTAGATTCACAATGTATGATCAAGTTTTTAATTGTGAAATAAATAACACTATTTCTAAGTTATTTAAAGAAAGAGACCATAAGAAAGAAAATGTGTTATCAATGGCTAAAGATATTATTGATGGTAGAAATTATCATTTTTAAACCAATTTTATTTAAGGAATTTGTAAATAAGTCAAACGACAATGACGAGCGGTTGCCCTTTAAGGTGACCATGATTATAGATGCACGTTATTTACATCACTAGGGACAACTAAAAATAATACAAGGAAATCTAAAAGTGAAGAAAATAATAGGCAGTGAGCCCACTATTGTTTTTAAGAAAGGATTCCATTAAAGAATTTCTGTACAGACAGATTGGTAAAAGTAATGTAGTTATGACTAGCAAACGTGATGGCACATATACCTGTGGATGTTGCAAATCCTCTCATGGGAAATATATTTTGTTGTCTAGTATAAATGAAACCATATATGGAAGAGGCAGATGTACTTGTGACACAACAGGGTTAGTTTATATAGCTTTGTGTGTGGCTTGTAATGCTTATTATGTGGATATGATGACTAGGTCTTTCAGGAGAAGAATATTAGAACATGTATATTCTATGAAAATAAAGAATAAGAATAACACTTGCCCACGGATTCACGAAAGCTTGCACAGAGTGCAAGATGAGTGTAGGAGCTCATGCCAGCAATATGTCTACCGTGTGATCCAGGAACAGCCGTCAGGGGTGTGCACGAGAGCTGCTAAAGCTAGTCTTGCACGGACAGTGTCATGGTATGCAAATTACCTGATATGCTGGTGAAAGCCATGCAAATGAGGTAAATTTGTGATCCAGCAAACACTAACCTGTCTGTGGAAGATTAGTGTTACCTGCAGAAATGTACTCCGTTGGTAACGGAGTACATTTCTGCAAATAGCTAAACGGAGCTATGACAGCTCCAAATAAAGGATGCATACAATTGAGGAAGCATGCCAATGGCCAAATATAAGGCCATTGGCATTGTAAAATGTTTAAAAAGATAAAAAATTAACTTTTTTTTCCCCCGATCTCCGATGTTTAAGCATAGCACAGCACCGCGCAAGCGTGCGGGGCTTATAAAAACAAGAAAATAATTAAAAAAAGCCAAAAATAGGCATTTTCACTAAAAAGCTTATTCTGCCATGCAGGTGAATGGCTGGCTGAAGACAACATGGCTACTGACTAATGGTTACTAAGGGGGGAAAGCTTAGTGTGAGAGATGTAACCATGCATTACTAGGCAGTCCTATACAAATGAGGATAAAGATAGTGAATCCCAATTTTTCCCCAGCATGTAAGGCATGTCCCAAGAGTGTAAGATTAGGAGTAGGTGAGTAGAAGACTAGAATATAGGTGACATCATGAGGGGGTGTGTCAGACAGGCTGTAAGCTAATTGGAGCACAGTGGCTCGTGTTTGCCCTGGGTTGCTCATGATTGCAAAGAAGTGTGCCTACAGTTGTCCTATTTGAAAACCTCAAACCCAAGGTGCACACTGTTAAAAGATAGGAAACTCCTTGCAAACATGCACACAGCGTGTGTGCTTGCTTGTGCGTGCATTTGCGCATGTTTGCGCGGCACTGCCCCGGGCGGAAACAGAAAGGCAAAAGGAAGGAAAAGAAGTAGTAGAAAGTTAACCAAGGAGAACTAGCAGAGCTGCCAGGTGAAATATATCAGAATCAGCCAATTACACAGGCAGCAGACTAGCCCAGCCCAGCCCAGCACTTTAAACTTTGCAAACACCATCCCCCCTGTTTTTTCTCAAGAACTCTGCAACACTGCAGTATACAAAGAGGGAAAGATTAAAAAGCTTAAGTCAGACAAAATGTTAGGGGCTGCTCTTGCTATCATAAACCAACATGTGCAAGGTGCTGAAGGTGGTGATGCTGTGAATGCTGCTGAGCAACCCACAGTGAGGAGACGGAGAAGAGTGTACAGACCCAGGGTAACCTACCAGGGGCTACATGAGCTGGAGATAGTGGAGTGCTGTAGGGTGGACAGGTACCACCTACAGCAAATGGTTGAGCAGTGCCGGCCACGCCTCACACACAGAACCAACAGAGGGGAACCCATCCCAGTGGATACCAAGGTATGTGTTGGCCTAAGAATACTAGCTACAGGTTCCTTCCAAAGACCAACTGGTAATATGATGGGGATTTCACAGGCATCAGCATCCAGGGTACTCCACCAGTTCCTGGATGCCATGTCAGCACATGTCAGTGACCACATATATTTCTACAATTCCCTTGAGGCATTGGCCAGCAATATGCGTCTTTTCCACTAAATAGCAGAATACCCTGAGGTAGTGGGTGCAATAGACTGCACGCACATACGCATCAAAGCACCACCCAGTGAGCTGGGTAGGGTCTACATCAACCGCAAGGGCTTCCCCTCCATCAACTGCCAGTTTGTGTGTGATGCCCAGGGCATAATAATGAATGTGTGTGCTGGATATCCTGGAAGCTATCATGATTCCCACATTTGGCATCTGACTCAGCTGTACCAGTTATTTGCCAATGGGGACATTCCCTATGGACACCTAGTAGGGGATGCTGGATATGCACTGGAGCCATGGCTGATGACACCCATCAGAAATGCACACACACCTGAACAAGAACTCCATAATGAGGCACACGCACAAACAAGAATCATAATTGAGCGTGTGTTTGGGATGCTCAAGTCACGGTTCCAGTGCCTGGACACATCTGGTGGGGCTTTGCAGTACTCACCAACTATATGTACCCAAATTGTTATGGTATGTGCCATGATACACAATATGATCCTGCGGAAACAGATGCAGCAGGATCAGCATGGGGCAGGGCCAAACAGCCCCCCCACCATTGCCAAGGCCTGCACAGGCACAGCATGACTCGGAGGAGGAACAACCTGAGCCTGTCCCAGTAGGCAGAAGGAGGCATGCCCAGTATGCCCTTGCCTTGGCAAAGAGGCAACGCATAGCACATACACTGACTCAGCAGGAACCCTGGAAATGAAACCTCTCTCTGACACACACATGCAGTAAAAGGGATGCCTAACTTGACACTACCTGTTTTCGAACATGTATAGGGAGTGTACTATGTGCATCCGACATAGGCAGCCCTGCAGCACCACTTGAGACATTTTAAGCAATATAAAGCAATGCTAAGCACATTTTACCAGTACTGAGCATATTTAAATACAATTGCATGTTGCTGCACAACACGCTAACCAGTGCAACTTTGGGCAACGTTGGGCAACATTGGGCAATGTTGGGCAATGTTGGGCAAAGTTGGGCAATGTTGGGCAAAGTCAGGCAAAATTGGGCAAAGTCGGGTAAATGCACTCACACCTGCTTTACTGCTCCTTAACCAGTCATGTCTGCCCAGCAGGAAAATAAAAAGCAGTGACAGGGCTTGAACTCAGGATACTGTGCACTATAGTCACAGTACTGAACCACTAAGCCATGATAGCATTTTAGTAGCACAGACACAACTTAAGTCACTCACACATACCAGTTGGGGGGGTCACATACCTAACAGTCACAGCCAGCAGGACAGTTGTAGACAAATGCAAACACAAACAAATGCTGTATCATCCCCTCTGAAGAGGCATATGGGTAACCTCCCCCCAGGTCTATGCAGACAGATAATAGCAGGCCAGGCAGTGTGATGTGGGTCGGGTATGCTATGAAGTCACAAACTAATATGCGTGTAATTGGAAGCTAAGATCTGTATTACAGTGGTATGCCTCAAGCCAGTATGATAGGCAACAGTACAGACTAAAATGGAGTACCTGACATAGTAGTGCAGGCATAGCAAATGTGTATAAGTGTCAGGTGTACCCCTCATCCTATGTACACCCACAGTAACAATCAGGTGTGTCCCCTAGGGTAGAAATGTACAAATAATAGCTATCCCCCCTGTATGTAGAAATGTTGATAAGTCTATGCAAATTGACTCATGGAAGGCCTGCAGGCAAAGCATGCTTCCTGTTGATGTACAACACAAAGGTGAGCCCTGAAGTAAAAACCAACTTGATTTTTCACACATGTATAGTATATATGCCCATAGTGGGCATGTTCACACACTTAAATAAATTTTGCAAATTTCAGTCAACAACATGCTGAAAGGTCATACTGGGCATGCTCACACACTTAAGCCATGTCTGAGTACAGCAGTGGGCCACACATATCTGGCAGTTGCAGTTCTTACTCCAGACACATGCCACTATTCACCAATCCTGCCTTGCACACACAGTGATATGAAAACAGACCCATATAATATATTGGACCCCTGTCATAATCAAACTATGTAATACAAGTACTTAAGTTGTTCAAAGAAAGTTAAAATCCAAAGAAGATCAATAAATCTCCGATCAGTATGACCAAGAAACAATGAGCACTCCTAACATTATCCAAGCCAAGCTCTGCCAAAAATATTGCCAAAGATTCCATAGAGAACCATGAAGCTTTCTTTAGCTATGTCATAAATATCAATGTATCATATATGTTCTGAGTTAGTGCAAAGGGTAAATGAATACATGTACATGACTGACAAGGCCAACATCTTGTCAGACAGGTTCATACATATTTACCCCCCCCCCCAATGACAAAAGGGCACATTACCATACCTGGAGATTGTGAAAACCCAGAAATCACATATACAATGGTTAAACAGCTCTATCCAAACCTAAAAACACAGAGTCTATGGGATGACATGGTGTCCCTGGCTGTGTCATATGTGAACTCCAAAACAAACAGACCCTGCACCTGAACAGTCTGTTGAAACTCACCTTCTCTACAGGATATGAAACTGTTGAATGGGTTACAGCAATGTTTGGCACACTCCACAAGTGTTGGTGCACAACAGACCATGGGAACCGTTGTCTTATAAGCCTAATAAGCCTGATCTGCAAGGCCATGGAGTCCATCATTATGGGACTCATAAACAAAATTATTGGGAACCTACAAACACCCAACCCTACCCATTTTGGTTTGGTTAGGGGCAGATCATGGTCCCTAAACTTGCTAGACAGTTTTCAAGACAGTTACCCAGGACATACATCAAAGAAATGAGCTCCACATGGTCTACATAGACCTTGAAAAGCCTTTTTCCAACATCCCGCACACATGTCGTATCCACAAAATCAACAACCTGTGCATAAACACATATGTCATCTGATGGATTGCCAACTACTCATCAGTCATCAGACCCATCAGAGAGTACCACAACACACTTGCGATGAATCTAACTAGGCACCTTCAGCAGCTGGAAAGACCACTGAAGTACCTGAACAAGAGGATTGCTGGCCTCAAACAGTTGCCCCATGTGACAAGACTGAAGTAACTCAATCTGTACTCTGTTGCATACCATCTACTCAGGCAATCTCTGCCCAACAGACAGGTCCATGTCCAATGCAGAACTGATGCACATGCTCTATCTGAAGTAAATCCAAGCTCACTATGCCACATGCTCTAGGGGTATAATAATCACAACAATAAATAGAACATGTTGGAAGGATACATTACTAACTCACAGACTTTCCTTGCTTTGGAACAGGCTCCCAACCTACATTAAGCAGAGTCCCTCACTGACACTCTTCCAGAGGAGCCTTGATGAGTGTATGTGAAAATTACCTGTCACACCATGGATCACTTCATCAGCTGTACTACACAGAGGCATAGGGAACTAACCCCAGGTGTGGTGATAGCTGCACACTCTGGCCATACTAATATATGCCTTCAGGCAGATAGCATATTACCTACCTATGTACCTATATATGTAGGGGGAACACAGCATAATAAGCCAAAGATGGATGGGCAGAGATGTGTGTAAGAGGGTGACCATGACAGGGAGCCATCCAGGACTGTCCCACCCAGCACACATCCCAATGGCACAAAAGACATGATGTGCACATCTCACCCACTGTACATAATAGCCACCAGTATCTGTAAGCATTACAGTGTATGTGGTGCATGTGCCTGCTGTACAACATGACTGTACAATGAAGTACACATCTACTATTTGTAGACATGTACTTGTCACATAGGTTCACAGGTATGTAGTAGACTATTTTCATGAAGGCATATATTAGCCTAGGCAAGTTGAGCAGCTTTCACCACCCCATTGGTTTGTCTCCTAAGCCCTAGTTCTAATAGTTAGTGGGGCTGCTGATGTAATCCTGGTGTGAATTGTCTGTTTCCCATCCACTCATCAAGGTTCCTATTGAAGAGTGCCAGTGAGGGGCTCTGTCTGATGTACATTGGGACTCTGTTCCACAGTAAGGCAAGTCTCTGGGATGGTACTCTACCCCACCAGCATGTTGTATTCATTGTTGTGATGAGGTTCATATCCCTAGAGTGTGTAGTGCAACTCAATTTTGTTTTCCTTGGATGGAGCATGTTCAATAGTTATGTGTTGGACATGGCTCTGTATGTTAGGCAGAGTTTGCCTCTGAGTAGGTGGTATGCAACAGAGAACAGATTTAGTTTTACCAGTTGTATTGCATAACACAACTGTTTGAGGCCAGTAATCCTCTTGATGAGGTATCTCTGTGGTTTCTCCAGCTGCTGGATATGCCTAGTCGAGTACATCCAAAATGGTGCATTGTACTCAATGATGGGTCTGATGACTTAAGAGTAGAGGGCCACCACTACCTTTTTTGATCTTGATGCAAACCTTTTGTTGATTAGGTGGGCCACATAGGATTTCCTAACCACTTTGGCAACATAGTTGTCAAAGGAAAGATGACTATCTACTTGTGTCCCCAGATCCCTTATTACCTTGTCAGTTTTTAGGGGATAACACCTATGTGGTAGTTTATGGGTACTTTGTTTTCGCATTGAGCCTGAGGCCATGATTCTGACACCACACATCTGTATCATAGAGTCCATTCTGGAGAATATTTGTGTCATCCGGGGAATCTATTATGGCAAACACTTTACAGTTCCCAGCAAACTTAGTCAACCACAACCCTCCTGTGTTGGCATGTACTTCTGAGAAGTATATACCAAACAGGAGGGGCCCCAGGACTGAACCCTGGGTGACACCAGTTGTTACTGGTTTAGGGTCTGACATGTAGCCAGCAACTCCTTAGCGAGGTATAGGTAGGCTGTGTGGAGCTCCTTTCAATCATCTGTAGCCTGGGTAACTGTCTCAAAGAAATCCACCCAGTTCAGGAGGCATGATCTGCCTTTGACGAAGCCAAACTGGGTGTGCTCAATTGTGTGAAGGTTCCCAGTGTCTTTATTGTTGAGTTCCATTATGATTGGCTCCATTGCCTTGCAGATCAGACTCGTCAGGCTCATAGAGTGGGAATGCCAAGGGTTTGTTGTGGCCCCAGCCATGTGGAGTGGGAAGAATGTTTCTGTGCAACATTCTATGGGTACATATCCTGCAGAGAGGATGTAGAGAGAGGTGTAGGTATCCTTGATGAATATGGATACATCCCCACCCTATGTGCTATGATCCAGGTTCTGATGCTGGAAGGTATGGAATGAGTAGTATCCTGGTAGTGCTGGTGTGCTCTCTGGAGCCTTGAACTAGGTTTCTGTTACTGCACAGATATCAATATTCTCCATACTGAGAAGTGCCTCAAGGGTGTGCATTTGGAAGCTGAGACTTCTGGCAATGAGTAGCATTTAGCTCACTTTGTGGTTATTTGTGTTGGTTACAGGGTTTGGTTTGTCCTGAGTGATGGGTGTTCCACACCTAAATTCAACACCTCATTGGTCCGATCCGACCATAAGCGAATTACCCTAGATATCCACATTCTGCGCCCACCCCCCATTAAGGAAACCATGGTAAAAAAATTCTCCAAAGCTAACTTCATGCTTCTTAAGACAGAAGTGGTGAACTTCATGACACCCATGCAGATGGACAATACAGTTACAACTACTGAATCCTACACAATTGCACTTTATAAGCACTTACATGAGTGCATGGATCATGCTATCCCAAACAGAACCAAGATGCTATCCTCCAAAAAAAGGAAGCCAATCTGGTGGTCCCCTGCCATAAACAAGCTGTACAACAGAAGGAGGAAACTGTTGCAAATGAGAGTAAAATCCCATGAGTGGAGAAGCTCCCTGGTCAGCCTCAGTAAGAAGCTACGATCCCTGATAAAATCCTCCAAAGCTAGTTATGAAAACAAAATCACCACTGATTCTAAAGACAACCACAAAGCATTCTATAGCTATGTTAAGAATCTCAATGGCAACACTCAGATCTGCTCTGAGTTACAGCATAATGGCACTAAATATACAGACCCAACTGATATTGCCAACATCCTGGCAGATAGGTTCAGTGCTAACTTTACCCCCTCTCACTCATTAAAGAGCCCATCTCTATACCGGAAGAATGCAAAGTTCCTGTAGTAACGGCTGCACAGATAAAAACCACACTCTCCAAAGGCAAGAACACAGCATCTATGGGACCAGACACCATCCTAGGCTGTGTGCTACATGAACTACAGAATGAACTGGCACCCAACCTAAGTACCATCTTCAATCATAGCCTCACCTCAGGCTTTGTGCTTGCTGAATGGCGAACAGCAAGGGTTATCCCACTCCACAAGGGGGGACCTACCACGGACCCCAGGAACAACCACCTCATTAGCCTGACGAGCCTGGTCTGCAAGGCCATGGAACATATCATAGTGGAACTTATAAACAAAGACATTGGTAATCTCCAAACTCTGGACCACGCCCAGTTCGGGTTTGTAAAATGCAGATCATGTCTTCTAAACCTGATAGACTTCTTTGAAGCAGTCACCAAAGCCGTAGACAAAGGTAAGGTGGTTCACATAGCATATCTAGATCTTGCCAAGGCTTTCAACACCATCCCCCGCTCTAGAATTATAGATAAACTCACTAAACTAGGTATAAATTCCTATGTCACAAGATGGGTTGCCAACTGGCTCACTGACAGAACCCACACTGTGAAAGTAGCAGACTCCAAATCCGACTTCAGACCAGTGACAAGTAGAGTACCACAGGGTTCAGTCCTGGGTCCTCTCCTGTTTGGTATCTACTTCTCTGAAGTACAGGCTAACACAGAAGGGCTGTGACTAACAAAGTTCGCAGATGACTGCAAACTAGGAGCCATAATCGAAACTCCTAACGATGTGGACATCATACAAAAGGGCCTCATTGAGACAGATGCCTGGTGTCAAAGCCATGGCCTCAAGCTCAATGCCAAAAAGTGCATTGTTATCCCCTTTGGTAAAAACTCTGTACCCATGAACTACAACATAGACGGTAGTAGACTTAACAGCGAAAGTGTGATAAGAGACCTTGGGACACAGGTGGACAATAGTCTCTCCTTTGATAATCACATCGCCACACTAGTCAGGAAATCCTTCTATGTGGCACACCTCATCACAAAAGGTTTCTCATCCAGAAAAAAAGAGGTCATTGTTTCCCTCTACTCATCACTCATTAGACCCATTATAGAGTACAACACCCCTTTTGGTATGTACCTCACAAGACATCTGCAACAACTGGAAAGGCAGCAGAAATACCTCACAAAGAGGATTACCGGCCTCAAACAGATGCCCTACACAGAGAGTCTCAAAAACATCCAGCTTTACTCTGTCGCATATCGCCTACTCAGAGGTGATCTCTGCCTAACATACAAAGCTATGTCAAACCCAGAGCTGTTGGACATGCTCGACTTAAAGAAATCCCAATCCCTCTGAGCTACATGCTCTAGGGACCTAAACCTTGTCACCACAATAAACAGAACATGCCTGAGGGATAGATTCCTGTCCCAGAGACTTCCCATACTCTGGAATAAACTACCTAACTATATCAAACAAAGCCCCTCATTAGTACTCTTCAAGAAAAATCTCGATGACTAGATAGGAAATAGAAAATTCTCCCCGGGGATCACCTCTGTGGCTCTGCTCGACAGTGGCACAGGAAAATAATTTTCTTGGGTGGCAAAAGCCAGCATACCTTTTTGGCTGGGCTTGTATAGGCTGATAGCCTAGTACCTACCTATGAACCTATGAACCTTTAAGCCTTGCCTAAAAAAGGTAATATGGGGACAGGAAGAGCCTTGGCCAGTATTCAGAAGCATAGGGGTGACAGGTGTAAACCATCTCTAGTGAAGCAACGAGGCTTGTCTATCATGTCATCACAGGCAGACAGAGACTAGATCCCCTTTGAATGACACCAGAAGCTTAGCCAATTGTTGAAGTCAATAATGTTGTCCTTATACTGTGGTATCATTCTGGGCAAAGGCAGGATGCTACTCAGTGCTATGGTCATATCTGCCTGGGCCACATGATCTGAGAGCTCTTCCATGTCTCTTTTTATGTTGTCCAGGGAGGTACGTCTCAAGTCATTCACTCCAACATGAACAATGACAGAGTTGTATTTGTATTTGTTGTGGAGCGACTTGAGTGAATGTGTTATGTGGAGGATCCTGGCACCCGACAGGCAGTTGACTGTAATTTTCTCCTTGTTCAGCAGGGTGAGTGGGACATCAGTGCACCTGACTATAGAGTCACATATGACTAAAGTGTTGGGTATGTTGTCTTGCCTTAGAGCCTGTTGTTGGGTGGTACACTTGTGTTGTGAGCTATGTGTCACTTTGGTTGTGACTGGTGTTTGTTTATGTTTCAGCTTTGGAGGTCCTTGTTGCTTGGGCAGGTTAATGTTAAGGACCTCAGCATATGTGGGTTTAGTGTTGCTATGTGTGTTTTTGATGGAGTTGGTTTTGAAGGGCTATGTGTTGCCTGAGGTGTAGTGCAGGTGTCAACCTTCACCACTTGACTATCTAGCACAATCTTGGCTGGAGAGGGCCTTGCTTCCAGTTTGGCTATGTAAGTGCATCTCTCACAGGTTGTAGTGTTGGGTGGTAGGTGGAGAGGGTTGTCTCAGCCAGTTGTTGAAGTTTGTCATCTTTCTGTTATATTGCAGTATCATGTAGGTGAAGGTAAGATGCTACTCAAGGTCAGGGTCATACCAGCCTGGGCTACATGATCATAGAGCTACTATATATCTCTTGTCATGTTGTCCTGGGAGGTGTGTCTCAGATCATTCACACTGACATGTACAAAGAACACTTCATATATGTACCTGTTCTGGAGTGATGTAAGTGCTTGTGTTATGTGGCAGATCATAGCATCTGACAGACAACTGACAGTAACCTTCCCCTTGTCCAGCCTAGTGAGTGGAACATCTGTATGCCTGACTATGGAGTCACCTATTACTAGTGTGTTGGGTATGTTGTTTTGTCTTAGAGCCTGTTATGAGGCACACTGCTTTGGTGTATTATGTGTTTTTTGGCATGTGCTTGGAGGTGCATGTTGCTTGCTTGTCTGCTTAGGAGGACACTTTCTCTTTTTCAGATTAATATTTGTATTCTCAGAGTATGGTAATGTGTATTTATGTGTGTGTTTTGCTGGAGCTTATATTGTAGGTCTATGTGAGTCTGTTGGTGTTGTGCTTGTATGACCCTACTCCTCTTGACTGTATTGTCCAGTATTGGGTTGACAGAGCTTAGCCACCAGTTTGACCTTGTGTGTGTGCCAGCATGTGGTGCATCAACTCATATATGATATGGTTATGGCCTATGTATACAATACACTCACAATATATGTAGTATGATAAGCCTGCTGAGGTTAGCAAATGTGAAAACCCCCTTTGGGCAAACTGACAGCGAATAATGTCTGTATTGCATCCTGTAACTCCATATTGCTTGCTGAAGTGTAAAAAAGTACTTAGTTTGGATTAAGAACCCCACACTTGCCAACTGTGTATGTGTGTTGGTCTCTCCCTGGGGAGAGAGCAACCTTTTTGGAGACTACTCTCATCCCTTAAAAGTGATATACTCATCTTTGTCAAGTCTGATGATGTCACCATCCTACAAATATACTTGTGGGAAGGTGAAATCTCAGTAATGTGTATATTGCATTGTGTAAATGCGTACTCCTGTAGTATCATAATGTAGTTAGGTAGAGGTTTTAATCCTGCACTTGCCAACTGTGTGTGTGTGTCTGTTTGTCTGTCCCTGGGGAGGAAGCAACCTTTTTGCAGACTACTCACACCCCTTAAAAGTGATATACTCATCTTTGTCAAGTCTGATGATGTCACCATCCTACAAATATACCTGTGGGAAGATAAAATCTCAGTAATGTGTATAGCATGTTGTATAAATGCATACTGCTATAATATCCTAATGTAGTTAGGTAGGTGTTTGAATCCTACACTTGTTAACTGTGTGCCTGTCTCTCGCTGGGAAGAGCACAACCTTTTTGGAGACTACTCACACCCCTTAAAAGTGATATACTCATCTTTGTCAAGTCTGATGATGTCACCATCCTACAAATGCACCTGTGGGAAGGTGAAATTCCAGTAATGTGTATGGCGTGTCGTGTGAATGTGTACTGCTGTAGTATCATAATGTAGTTAGGTAGGAGTCTGAATCCTGCACTTGCTAACTGTGTGTGCGTGAGAGTGTGTGACACCATTGCTCAATGTGGAGTGGGTTTTGATTTTTCTAGTGTATGACATATCACAATGAAAACTGTATGTGCATAACACATGTAAGGTAGCTGTGGGGCAAAGCCATACACATACACGTGACCCCATTTTTTTCATAGGTGGGTACTATGCTTTCTCCATGAAAGCATCTGTTATGCTTGCCAGAACATGCTGGCGCTTTCCAGACCTTCGGTTACTTCTGTATGCTTGTGACAACCTTAGCCACTGCAGTGATCCCTGGACTACGCCTTCTGTTTCACATCCACTCATCACGGTTTCTATTGAAGAGTGTGAGTGAGGGATTATGCTTGAGGTATATTTGAATTCTGTTCCAAAGCAAGCAAAGTCTGGCAAAGATGACTAATCATTATAGGTGTGCAACAACCGCTGTTGATCTGCATGCAAACCCTTTATTGCTTATGTGCTCCACAGAGGGATTTCCAAAACCCTTTGGTAATGTGATTATCAAAGGAGAGATGACTAAACACATGGCTCTATGTATACATTAGTACCTGTTCCACATTTTGGGGGCTACTACCTATGTGGTACTCTGGGGATACTTTGTTTTCTAAAAGTAGATAACTATGCTTTCTTTGGCTTATAGCTTTACAGCATGATTTTGACAACAAGTATCTGTCTCTGTGATACCCTTTTGGAGGATGTGTGTGTCATCTGAAGAATAAAGTATAGCCCATAGTATGCATTTCAATCAAATGTGTTGTGACATATCCCTACTGTGTTTGTCTGTACCTAAGAAAGCTATATGCCAAACAGGAGTGATCCCAGGACTGAGTGCAGGTGAATATCACTTGTTACTGGCATAGAATTGTACATGGAGGCTGCAAATGTTACTGTGTGTCCTACATCTGTGTGTCAGTTGTCAGTCCATCATCTAACAGTCATTTATGGTCAGTCTGTTGAGGTTATGTATAATACCAGAATGTGGGATGGGTATGAATTGCTGGGTGAGCTATAGCTTCGCTGTGTGGACCTCCCTCCCTCACCTATAGCCTTGTTAACTGGCTTGAAGTCTACTAGGTGTAGAAGCCATGATCTGGCCTTTAGAGAACCTAAGTGGGTATGGTGCAGTGTTTGCAGGTTCATAATGTCTCTGTTAATGAGTTCCATAATGCTGTGCTCCATAGCCTTCCAGATAACATTTGTCTGACTTATAGGGTGAGAGTTTCCAGGATCTGTTGTAGCTCTACCCTTAATCAATTTATGTTAACATTTGCACTGGGTGTGACGAGGGTGGACAGGATTAGGAATAAGTATATTAGAGGTTCAGCCCAGGTTTGAAGGTTAGTAGACCAAGCCAGATAGGCAGGATTACATTGGTTTGTACATGTTCTGAGGAGGGATGCAGAGTATATTGTGAAATAGATGCTAAGGATGAAGCCGCCAGGTAACAGGAAAAGAAGAATGCCTAAGATGAGGTTTATGGATGTGGTGAGAGAGGAGATGCAGGTGGATGGTATGACAGCGCAAGATGCAGAGGGCAGGAAGAAATGGAAACAGATGATCTACTGTGGCGACCCCTAATGGGAGCATCCGAAAGGAGAAGAAGAAGAAGAAGTTGTAGCTCAACCCTTGCGGACTATGAACACCATTACCATGCATCATTCCACAAGTATGTAACCTGTATAGAGGCTGCATCTGAACAGAGTGTTTAGGTGACTGGTTACTTCATATGTCAGCTTGTGTATGACACAGCCAGGGACACTGTCCAGTACCATTGCCACTGTGGTTTGGACTTTGGTAAAGAGATGTTTTAACTAGAGTGTCTGTGAATCATCAGGTTTTACATTCTTCAGGTCTGGAAATGTGGCCCTTGTGTAATGACAGGGTGGTGGAATCCGCATTCAAACTGTCTGACAGGATATTGGTAATGTCATTCAGATAAGTGTACTTTGTGACCATTTACATTAACTCTGACCCGATCTAAGATTTCCCTCTAGATTATAAACAACACTAAAGAAAGCTTTAATGTTGTCTTTGGAATCCTTGCCAATTTGTATTTTGAAGCTTGCCTTGTATGATTAATGAGGGCTTGTATTTTCCCAATGATACTGACCAGAGAGGTTATCCCTTCTTGGTATGTAACTCTTTTTTGGTACAACTTCACACCTTCTATTATATATTTAGTTTATGGCAGGGGTCCATGAGAATAATGCACTTTTACTGTATAAGTGAGTATTTCTTGGGTTTGTGATAGCACGGTCCATACAACCCTGTAGGTGAACAGTGTGCATTACTAAAGGATTATGCAGCTGGGACAGTGTTAACCTTAGTAATGCAAACCAATGACAGATAGCAACAACAGCATCACCCACAGCACAGTGTCAACCCGTGTCATATACACACATGTATACTCAAGTTCCAAAATGTGTGTAGTACAATGCATACTGGCCGCCAATAGAAACTATAGAGTGTTGACACTGGCCAATACAGAGCATGTCACCCTGCCCATGTGTCCAATATGCATATACATGCAGACAGTGCACCTCCACCATGTTTACAAATGGACATCTGCAAACCTGTACTGCACACACCTCACACTTACTGTCCACTATATAATGCATGCTAACACAACTACACACATCAGCCAAGTGGCACATGGGCAAACAAAACACAACTGGAATAAACACTGGTGAAAACAATACAACATTGCTAAATACAGATTTAATGCATCATGCCTGCTCGGCTACACCTTCAAGGATATCATTACACTTTACTGCTGACAACATGCTACACATCCAACCATTGCTATACTTTATTAAAGTCACCCTGTGCATCAGCATCATGTTAGCCTGTTCCTGCATCAATGTTACAGATGACAGGAGGTGGCACAGGTTTAATCATATGCACAGGGTGTGTTGTTGGTTTGCCAGAAGCCTACACTGAGCCATACAATCGACATGTGTGTGTGAGTGTGTGTGTGAGAGCCATGAGTACTGTTATGGGCCAATGTTGATGTCATGTGTGTGGTATGTGTTTGCCCTAGGTTTCTGGTTTATGTGTGTGTGTCTGCATGCATACAGTTCCACCATGTGGCTGCCATATACGAGGATTTGTGAGACAGCTACAGACTGTACCTGGCAGGCTTTACAGATCACCGTCTCTGGCCATGGATACAGAACCTGTGCCTGGCAGGGGTACTACAGACAGTTATCAGGTACTAATCCAGATAGGGTACTATCCTCAGAAGTTGACAAATGTCCACTGGATCCAGGTCCCTGCTGGGATTGGCCAGAGCCATGTGCACGTGGTTTGCTAGGATGGTCTATGGACAGCCCCACTCAACATTGCTGGAGCTGGTACTGGCACTACAGGAGCAGCTGTGACTTGCTGGATGTCCACGCAACCTCCAGCTGGTGATGTTGCTGGCATATGTCCACGTCGATGTCTCAACCGTTCCACACTGTCCTGACACATAGACATGACATTGTGGAGGACATCCAATGTCTCACCCCAACATCTATCAATGACCTCAGTGTAGTTACATATGGCACCTGCTAGGTCATGGATACTGTCATTTACAGAGGTGTAATGAGCCCTCTGTGCCCTTAGCCCCTGTCTGGTGTACCGCTCCATTTGTGTCTGTGCCTCCATAACAGCCTGGAACATGCGTGTGGTAGAAAGAGGTGTGGCATGTCTGCCAAGGGCATGATGACCAGCAGTGCTCTGATGAGAACCTCTGAGCATCTGCCTATGTGGTACCATTCCAGACATCTGGCTATGGCTGCTGTATCCTGATATATGTGCCATAGATACCACATTGTCCTGGCCAGTGCCAACCGTACACTATCCCTCAGCTAAGGGCAAAGGTGATGATGGATGTACAGGCAGTATGACTGTGTGCATGAATGGGGTGAAGACTTGTGTACTGTCAATTGCTGGCCCAGCAACAGACCCTGACAAACCTGCCTGTGAATCAACACACCTATCCTCATGATCACTGTCTGTGTCAGTGACATCAGGTTCCCTGTTGTACTGAACCAGCTCCACCTCGCCACCTGTGAGAGGAAAACAGGAAACACACTTTAAGACCTGAACATGACTTCAGACCACATGCACACATGTACACACACAAAACTACACTCCTCCCAAAAGCAGACACACACAACACCAGCAATCGCAGACTATACACAATAGCAGGTGATGGTGGAGTACAGTATCACAAGCAAAACAGTCATATCACACCTGTCAGCATGCAGGACATGTGTTGCTCAACAGCATGCAGTGCAAGTGCAGTCAGTCCTTGTCACTAACAGTATACATGGTTTTGATGCATGTGTTTTTTTATTCGGTGATGGCCCTCCCCCTGGAACACAATGCATACATGGACATAACATTGCTGTGCAGGTATTCATAACCCTGTGATGTACTGTGCACCATAACTCACAGATGTACATACCATTGCTGAATGTGTATCTGTGTGTCAAATAGGCATCCAATGCTGATTACAGCCTCTGTGTCTTTAGCAAATAATTGTGGACACGTGTTAATTGTGGACACATTTTTAGCACATGCATGATGAGTATTCACACAACATCATCAGTGGTGCATGGATAACTGATAGAATACCATTCGGCCACATACCCAATGTACGGTACTTATGGTGAGTGTAGATCATATTGTGGACATGCCAGTCTCATCCATGACATGGCATGCTAAAACATGACTGCATATTTAAACATTACACATACCCAATATGTGTCATATGACCTAGCCATTCAATAGCATCACAAGACATATATGTGTCAGTTGTGCAAATGGTGATTGGTATGCATACTGTTTAGAGGTACATATGTGTGCACACATGCATCATTATGGTGTGTAGCAATGACAGCTATGTGTAGTACTGTGGTTACAATAACTGGATGGGGTATAGTACCTTAGGCCATCATCGTGAGGCATCAGGTGGTCGATCAAGGCTACAAATGTTTCACAAACCAGCACAAATCATGCTGTGCCGGAACTGTACTACCGTGGCTAAATTCACCATTTCACAACCAGTTGTTACGTGATTTTGTAAGGAGGCCTATAAGAAGCATTCCCTGACATGAATGTGTAGTGTGTTGCAGAGTGTTTAAATGCCCCAGGATAGGCTTCTACCCCTCAGGTATATTCTGTGTAATGTGTGGATGAGATTTTGGATACTGGAGTGTCTTTACAGAGGGTTTGGGAATCTTTTATGTGTAGCATGTTAAATGCTCTGTGTATGACATAGATGTGTATGTTATGTGCATGTTGATTTTCAACTGTGCCTATCCAATGGTCACTACGGTCTAGCCACATTTGTTTGAGATGGTCTGGGTATTGCATGTATTTGAGGCTGCTAATCGCATTAATGAGATGTGTGTGCTCTTACACCAAACATACACAGCATGCATTATAGGTAGGTGTGTTACATGTGTACATGGCCGACGCTTTAACTATGACATGCACTTTTTATTTCCAATAATAAATGTAGAACACACTCATCAGCATCTGTCCACTGCCTTGACGTCACCCCAGAGGTACCTACATAGAGATGAAACAGTTTGTCAGTGGCCACGACTGTGGCATTGCTACTGTGTATTTGCAATCTTACAGTACAGCAACAGTTTGCATTCACAGGGCTACAGATTATGTTCCAAATGATCAGTATTGCACAACAACAGGCTCCACATCTTTGAACGACACACTCCACATCTCACATATGCATGATCTACCAATACAGATAACAGTAGTCTACAGATATGCCATGTTACCTGCATGCTCCATGTGTGCTTGCTGGGTGGCTCCAACCTCCATCATGGTGTATGTCTGCTGCTGTTGTTGTTGGGCAGGTGCCACCAGGCTCATGAGCAGCTCCTCCACTCTGGTGAGGGGGAGATGGATGCTAACACCACCCCCTGTTGCAAGCTGTTCCGTACACACAGCAGTGACACGCTGACGGACATGTTGGAGAAGATCACTGCAGTGGTGGCGTACCTGCTCATACGTGCGGTTATGCAGGTCTACCTCGTTGACCCTGCGGACAAGATCTTTCTACATTGCAGTACGCTCCTGCTGGTCCTGGCTGGTTCATGAAAACAGTACATGGTAGTGCTGAATCATAATGCTAGTGATGATATCATCTTCAGCCCTACTGTAGCTTAGGTTCCTGTGGTGGGCCATGATCCCTGGAAGACATAAATACAAAAATATGTCTGAGCAAGTCATATGGCACATTTAACATTATACAGTACAGATATCACTGAACTGCTATATATATATATATATATATATATATATATATATATATATATATATATATATATATATATATATATATATATATATATATATATATATATATATATATATATATACTTACATACATAATACAATATGTTGTACCTGAGCACAGATTACAATAATTACACACACACATACATCTACATATTGGAGTACATTTTCTGTAGTGCTGTATGATTGTACTGGATGTTATGTTTGTGAATACATAAATGATATGTATATCTGAGATGGCTTAGTGGCAAATCACGTATGCTGTGATGTGAATGGTTGTGGTTTTTTTCCTAGTAAATGCTTTTTATTTTGTTACTAGCCAAAACAAAGGTCAGGGGCTACAGATGGAATAAGGCACATTTCAGCATTTGCAAGTGGGTTTTCAGAAGGGTAAGCACAGCTTATGGACGTTTAACAACCTATAAGTTAACCGAGAGTGAAACACTGTAACTGCCACTTATCACTGCTCACCCCACAACTGCTTGAAAGTGCCTTGCTCACTCTCTATCCAATGAATTATGTTCTGCACAGCAACGAAATAAAATCACTATATAAGACTATACAGGAGTACCTGGCACACTGTATGCAACACGATGCACCACCTAGCCACAGCAGATATACATCAAGCTGATGTGTAAAGAAATGTATCATCCATCACAATCAGTGTAAGGTCCAGTAAATGTATTAATATTATACCACACAACTTGTTAATGCCAAACCCCTGGCCATAATATGTGCACAATTGGGAATATAGGTTACATACTGCTGTAGTACACTATGAATGTTGCTAGATACACAGTTATATGTATTACCACACATATGTCAAAGGACATGTTACAGACATAACCACACACACGTCAGACATAATTAAAGGACACAAAGGTATGACAACCCAGATAAGCTTTCAGTGTGTACAATACAGTACTGTGTGTCAGTACTTACACAACCTTAATCGTGAGAAATGTAATCAGTGATGAATACAGGGTCCACACAAAACAGTGGATGCAAGCAATGTGAACATACACCATACTTTGCTGTACAGGCCCAGAGCTTCAATAAGTACTACAGTATACACAGGATTTGCATTCAACATCAGTACCAATCAATAATCATAGATGTAGTGCTTTAGCCTCCAATGACACACCCTAGTTAAAACCAAGGGACTTAATCACACTGTATGCAATAACACTTGTTCTGTCTAGCAACAGAATACACAGCTTTTGCTGGGATCAAAGCAAGGACCCATAATACCATAACATAAACAGTTTCCCAGTAAGCTATCCCACAGATACATATCTTTGACGTATTCACAAACATATTGACCATCACAGTCAGTCAACAGTACAGAGAATCTATTGCAACAAGTAGATGTAGGTGTGTATGAGTATATATAAATATATATATATATATATGTATATATATATATATATATATATATATATATATATATATATATATATATATATATATATATATATATATATATATATATATATACATATATATATATATATATATATATATATATATATATGTGTGTGTGTGTGTGTGTGTGTGTGTGTATATCTATATATATATATATATATATATATATATATATATATATATACATATATACATCCATTTGTCTACACACATATATATATATATATATATATATATATATATATATATATATATATATATATATATATATATATATAGGCACATATACATTTCATAGTGGGAATATCAATTATACAAAGGATGTAAGGTGTACAGTAATGTAATAACATCGCACAGTCTTGGGATAAATGCATTGAAGATGTTCACAGCCCAGGTAGCTTTAACAGGCCTTACTGGCTTCAACATTGCAAACTGAATGAACCACCCACAGTGCTTAACCACCACATGTCATATACCAGCACTGTATGCTGTCTTGTTTGTCACACACTAAAACCTACATACAAATATGCACATACTATCCTTCAACAACATATATATCTCCCCCCTTCGCAAACAGTTGCAATATGTCCCATGCTGTATGCACATATACAGATGTGAATATATATGACACATATATATTTCTCTGTATGTGTGTGGCATACACACACACATGGACCACACTGTTGTAAGTCCCTGGACCTCACAGCTGAACTGTTGGGCCTTGCTGCAACACAAACAGGTGTCACATATGAGCACAGACTAACATTAGGGGGGTATATATGGCAACAGATGCTAGATAAGCATACTAGACTGCTACAACACTTGCCAATGCTAAGCTACACTTTAATATGACTATGATGCATGTGTTGCTCTGTCACACCCATGTTTATATAATGTCAGCGCTAATCTCCCCAACAGCCATTGGCCACACTACTGTACAGAACACAGATAACATGGATCAGATCTTTGGCATTTAATGCTGAGATACACATTTCACAGGTATGTCCCACTGCCCACAGGTACACACAGTATTGTCCATAGCAGTAGTTAAGCAGAACATCTGTGTAGAAAGAAGTACTGTTGCCACATATGAATGTTTCACATTATGTAGACTATTCTTTAATAATATCTACTACATGCCAGTAAATACGTATGTGTCACATACCTTTCCTTTGTATAATTTGGTAATATTTCTTTTTCCTTTTCTCTCTCTCTCTGTCTCTCTGTCTCTCTCTCTCTCTCTCTCTATGTCAGTCTCTGCAATAGAGTGATTGAGTTTGTTGGCAGGGATTGCAGCCTGCTTTTGTAGGAATTGCACATGAGCATGTGATGACCTCTGCACCAATTAGTGGCCACCATTTGCTAATTGCATGCAGCCTACTGTGTAGTAATTGAAGTAATCACTGTCATAGCAACCAAGTACTATAAGTTGCTGACTCATGTAGGCGTGGCCCTTTCAGCTTTCCAAGATGGAGATCATCCTTGTTTGGTGTGGACATCATTGTTTAAACAGAAGGTTGGTATAGTTCTTATATCAGAAGCCAGGGATGTAGCCAGAGATTTACATTTTGTACTCAGACCTAATGTTGCTGCTTCCAGTACCCACTTGTCAGTGTAGAAATGTACTCACCCCTCAAAATGCTACCTCAAGATAGATGGAAAGATGTACTTTCTTTTCAACTGTTACAATTAACTGCCATACAAAGCTAGTTATAGGTTCATAGGTTCATACTAGGCTATCTGCCCTAGGGCATTTATAAGCCTAGCCAGAGTTGTGTGGCTTTCACAACCCCTTAGGTTGAAGAATACTATACCCATTAGTTTGCAGTGCCTCTGTCCAGCAGTGATACAGAGATGATCCCCGGGGTAAACCTACGATCTCCCATCCACTGGTCAAGATTCCTCTTGAACAGAGCCAGCGAGGTGCTCTGTCTCACATGGACCGGGATTCTGTTCCACAGCATAGGGAGTCTCTGGGTGATGAATCTGTCCCTCCAGCACGTCCTATTTATATCTGTGTTGAGGTTTAAGTCTCTTGCTCTTGTGGCTCTGGTGGATTTGGATTTTGAGGTGGAGCATGTCCATTAATTCCGGATGGACATGGCCTTGTATGTCAGGCACAGGTCACCTCTGAGCAGACGGTATGCGACTGAATAGAGCTGGAGTTTCTTCAGTCGGGCAGCATATGGCATATTTTTGAGCCTATTTAACCTTTTGGTGAGGAACTTTTGGGGTCTTTCCAATTGATGCAGGTGTCGGGTAAGATACATTCGAATGGGGCATTGTACTCAATCATTGGTCTGATAAGTGAAGAGTACAGGGAACAATGACCTCCCTTGATCTGGATGTGAATCCCTTCATAATCAGGTGGGCAATGTAGAAGGTCCTCCTAACCACTTTGGCAATGTGAGTGTCAAAAGAAAGGTTACTGTCAACTTGGGTCCCCAGATCCCTGATAACCTCTTCTGTGCTTAATGGATTGCCACCTATGTGGTAACTTGGGGTTACCTTGTTTTACCAAAGGGTATGACTATACATTTTTGGCATTTAGCTTAAGGCCATGGCTCTGGCACCAGTTATCCATTTCTATGAGACCTCTCTGAAGGATATCTGTGTCTGATGGATTTTCAACTATGGCGCCCAGTTTGCAGTCATCTGCAAACTTTGTCAGCCACAATCCTCCTATGTTTGCCTGCACTTCTGAAAAGTAGATGCCGAACAAGAGGGGACCCAGGACTGAGCCCTGTGGGATACCGCTTGTGACCGGCTTGGAGTCTGACATGGCACCAGCAACTCTAACCCTGTGGGTTCTGTCCTTGAGCCAGTTTGCAACCCATCTTGTGACATATGGGTTTACATTTAAGCTGGTGAGCTTTTCTATGATACCCGAGTGGGGTATTGTGTCGAAAGCTTTTGCAAGGTCAAGGTAGGCTGTGTGAACTGCCTTACCCTTATCAATGGCCTTGGTGACTGTTTCAAAAAAGTCGACGAAGTTCAAGAGGCATGATCTGCCCTTGACAAAGCCGAATTGGGTAGGATCCAATGTCTGTAGGTCCCCTATATCTTTATTAATGAGTTCCATTATGATCCTCTCCATAGCTTTGCAGACCAGGCTTGTTAAGCTTATGGGGCGGTAATTACCAGGGTCTGTAGAAGCACCGCCTTTGTGGAGTGGGACCACAGTTGCCGTATGCCACTCTTTGGGTACGTATCCTGTGGTAAGGCTAAGATTAAACAGCAGCCTTATGTGTGGGTTTAGTTCCTCATTGAGTTCGTGTAGCACACAGCCGGGGACACCATCCGGTCCCATTGATGCTGTGTTTTTAGCTTTAGAGAGAGCAGCTCTCACCTGGGCATTTGAGATGATTGGGAGGCTACACTCTGTTGGGATAGATATTTCTCTGGGGGGGAGGGAGGGGAGAAATTTGCACTGAACCTGTCTGCCAGTATGTTTGCAATGTCTGTGGGTTCAGTGATTTTTGTATCATTTTGGACTAATTCTGAGCATATCTGGGAGTTTCCACCCAGGTTTCTAACATAGCTAAAGAAGGCCTTGTGATTGTCTTTTGAGTCCTTGGCGATTTTTCTCTCAAAGTTGGCCTTGGATGATTTTATGAGTGATCGTAGTTTTTTACTAGTATTGATCAGAGATGTATTCCCTTTTAGGGATTTTGCTCTATCTTGTAGTAGCTTTCTCCTCTTGTTGTAAAGTTTGTTTATGGCTGGGGTCCACCAGATTGGGTGCTTGCCTTTGGTGGAAAGGGTCTTGATTTTATTTGGGATTGCTTGATCCATGCAATCCTGGAGGTGCTCATAGAAAGCATTTGTAAGGGATTCAGCAGCGTGGGTTGTGGTTTCCAATGGCTCAGGGGCCTTGAAGGATACCACACCAGTCTTAAGAAGTGTGAAGTTGGCTTTTGAGAAGTTCTTCACTGTGGTCTTTTGTTGGGGGTGGGGGGATGTGGATCTCCAGTGAGATTAGTTTATGGTCTGATCTCACCAATGAGGGATATACTTCCGGTGTGGAGCATTTTGTCCCCATGTTTGTGATGATCAGGTCTAGTATATTTTCACCTCTTGTGGGAATGGTGACAAGTTGTTCCATAGCATTTGAGTTTATGAACTCCAGGAACCTTTGGGCTAGGGTATTGGGGCTTGAGTAATGTTCCCAGTCTATGTTTGGGTAGTTGAAGTCACCCAATATGATGGTGTTTGGAGAGACATTTATACTCTCCAGTGTCTTCAGGAAGACTGTGTGGAGTTCCTGAGTTTGAGAGGGTGGCCTGTAACATGCTACAAACTGTAGAGCAGTTTTGCCTATGGTTAATTGCACCTGAATGGTCTCTGATGCTTCGTGAGTTGCCACCAGCCTGGAGGTGTGGGTATCCTTGATGAATATGGATACTCCCCCTCCTTTTGTGGTACGGTCCGGGTTTTGGGGCCGGAATGCATGATATGAGGTAAAACCTGATAGTGCTGGGGTGCTCTCAGGAGCCTTGAACCAGGTTTCAGTCACAGCACAGACATCGATGTTCTCCATACTGAGGAGGGCTTTGAGGGCGTGCATCTTGAGATTTAGACTTCTGGCATTGAGCAGCATTACCCTTAGTTTTTTTCCATTATTGTTTTCTAGGGCGGTGGGTTTAGAATTTGAGCCTTGTCTAAAAAAGGCACTATGGGGGTGGCAAGAGCCTTTGCCAATATCCGAAACCCAGGGTGACAGGTGCAAGCCATCCCTTCCAAGCGTGGCTTGTCAAGCATGTCATTCCAGGCAGGCAGACATTGGATCCCCTTAGAATGACACCAGAAATTAAGCCAATTATTAAAACTGATCATTTTGTCTCTGTATTGTGGCATCATTCTTGGTGAAGGTAGGATACTGCTCAGGGTCAGGGTCATACCAGCCTGGGCTACATAATCTGAGAGCTCCTCTATGTCTCTTTTCATGTAGTCCAGGGAGGTACATCTCAGGTCATTCACACCAGCATGGACAATGACTGAGTCATACTTGTACTTGCTGTGGAGTGACCTGAGTGCTTGTGTTATGTGGCAGATTCTAGCGCCCGACAGGCAGCTTACTGTGACCCTCTCCTTGTTCAGTCTGGTGAGTGGGACGTCAGTGTGTCTGACTATGGAGTCACCTATGACAAGTGTGTCTGGCATTGTGTTTGGCCTTAAGGGCTGTGACTGATTTGCACACTGACTTTGTGATCTATGTGTTGCTTGTGTTATGTCATGAGGTGGCAGTTGTTTGGATGTCTGCTTTGGAGGCCTCTGCTGTTTTGGTAGATTTTTGATCAGTGCCTCCGAGTATGTCTTTGTGTGTTTATGTGTTTGATTTGTAGTTGTGATAGTTCTATGTGAGACTGGGTTTATGGTGTGTGTGGTTACCTTCTCCTCCTGTCTGGTTTTGCCAGTCCTGAGTTGAGAGAGCTCAGCCTCCAGTTTGGCTATATAGTTGCATCTCTCGCATGTATTTGTGTTTTGGTGGAGGAGAGGGTTGTCTGTGTACATGAGGCAATTGTAACATTGCCGCAATATTCCCAGATTCACCAGCTGAGCAGGAGAGGACGCTAGCAACTGACCCTTTGACATGCTAGAAGAAATGAAAAAGTTTGCTGTGTAACTGAGTCAGAAAGGACCTATAGGGAAGTGGGTACTCAAGGGGGTTTTAAGCTAGTGAAGTACTTTGTATAATATAGAAGTGCTTTACCAGACTAAAAAATGCTTTAGGAACAAGTGCTGAGCTTTACAGATAGAGAATAGACTGTTTAGATTACAAGTACAGCAGTTCTAAGGGAAAAAATGAAGAGCAGACTCTACGGAGCCAGAAATAGTCCAACCTTGTCTAACCGACGCTGCCCGATGGTGCTCTAGTGGCAACTCCGCGCTAAATGCAGAAAAGGCAATAAGTCAGTAGTACAGGCTAGCACACTTTAGTGGGCAGCCAAACAATTAAATTAAACAGGAAACAAACACTTTTCGACTTGAATTAGACTAATTTCGACTAAAATGCACTTTTAAGTGCAGATAATAAAAAATGCAGTAAATAACTATGAAAACAGTTAAAGCTTGCTCTAGGTAAGCAGTAGAAGGTAAAACAAATATAAGAAACAGCAGGATACTTAATCAGGAAAGCAGTCGCTTTTTTTCAGTTCTCTGTAGCCAGGAAGACTCAACAGGACCACGTGGAGCTGTGTCTGAGCAATATGGCTTCAAAAAAATGCCAGAGGCAGATTTTAACCAGGGAACTTCAAAAGAGCTAGAAATGGTCCAAAATGGCCGATTACTACAGCTTTTTGTGCTGAGGTCACTTCCCTCAAGGACAGGTAGGCTATTCAAGGCTCCCCACTCCCACTGGTGAGCTAAGAAACTTCCTTCTATCCAAGTAAGGCAATGGACAACACAGGAACTACAACACAGCCCCAGGATACAGCAAGGCCTGTAAACTGGTCTAACTAGTTTAGGAGAGGCAGGAAAACAAGGAATATTTTTTTGTTTTTTTTTGTTTTTAAATAGAGAAATAGAAATGTATTCCTTTGGCACAAGAATTGTTTGTGAACTACTATTCTGTGAATATTCATTTACACAGTTCTAAATAGTTTGTGCTTTTTTAAGTGTTGACATTAGCACAAGCTGCTCAGAAAAACTGGACACATTTCAGTACTGTGAGTATGCTTACCTACATCCTTGGTAGACCCTGCACACACAGGTATATTCTACATTTGGGTAGGGTTGCAGAAGCACAGAGAGCATAAGTAGTATTGCATGGATTTTATCTTGCTGGACTTACAGGGTTGCTGTGTACATGTTAGTATATCAAGGCATGTAGTCTGTCTGCGTAACTCCCAACTGTGGACATATCCACATGATAGCCAGAGAATTGCCTGTTATTTTTTGTCTGTGCACCACACAGGTCTTTTCAGCAATAGAGCAATGGCACTCTTACAGTTGGTTGCTACCAGTACATGGCTACAACCATTTGTATTTCAGTGTTTTATTCCTACATAAGGATAGGTTTCCAAAACTCCAAAGCTATTTGCACAATGTGCAACAGTAGAAAGGCTAATATGCCTCTGCCAGACCTCTCAACCAATCAGGTACATATTTGAACAGAATCAGGGAAAAGTCAAGAAAACCTCAGGGACAATCAGGAACTCTTTTAAAATATTAGTGCCATTAAGTTGAAACATCAAGAGAATCAGAGCATATGAATTAATACACATTTTCTGAAGTAAAAAAAGTGTATAACTCTTAATTATTGTCATTATTCATTAAGTGTAATTCACCACCTTTCTGCCCAAAGGCAGTAGTTTTAGGAGGGATTCAGAGGGACAGACTAAAATGTGGGTCAAAATCAGGGACGTCCCTGAAAATTAGGGACAGTTGAGAGGTATGGCCTCTGCCCTAAACAGATATGCCAGTGTTTGTCCTGCTGTGATACTGTGTGGGGTTGTAAGGTGATGGTGTGACATTATTTCCTGCTAGAATGGCTGCTTCTCTTATCACAGTCATGTAATGCAATCCCACAACAACTGTTGGCCAACATCCACAGAACAAGTTGTGTGGTATGGTATTCCAAATTTTCCTTTACATTCACTCATTCTGATGCATGATATAATTATTTAACCACCAACTTGATGTATATCTACCGTGGCTTAGTGGTACTTCAGGTTGTGTAGTGTGTGTAAGGTCCAGGATTCGAGACTTGTAGAGGTGTTTTATTTTGTTCCTGAGCAGAACAAGGGCCCTCACATACAGAGTGACTAAGGCACTTTTAAGCAGTTGTAAGCGGGTTTGCATGGGTTTGCGCAATGCTCCACATTGCTTAGCCAAGCGCAAACCCGAGCAAACCTGCTCACTACTGCTTAATGTTGCTTACTCCCACTCACCCCCGCGCTAATTTCTTTGAAAGAAAAGAAAAATGGGGAGATAGGAAAGTGGTGAAAACAGGCACAAAGAGGGAAAGAGTATGGAAAATAGCTCGGGATGTGCAGGACGGGTGTAGGGAAGGTCTATAGATGCCCATTTCTTCAACAGCAACAGCTGTGCATATGCATTAAATTTGGAGGTAGATATGAACCCTTCAACCCCTGAGAGAGGGGTGAGGACAACAAAGTATGTTTTAATGCCAATTAAATAATATTTTATGTGTCCAGTTAACATGTGTGCAAAATGGGATTGCCCTTTTTTTTTCAGGTGAGAGTGGAATGTGGGGTAGGGGAAGTAGGTATATTTGGGGAGGTAGGTTGGGGAGGTAAACAGACAAGACAAACAAGATGCATACAGGGGTGGTATATGACACATGTGGTGGGTGAACACCTTTGATGGGGAGGGATGTTTGGAAATCGCAAGCCCATGAGCCCCCAGATGGAAACAGTTGGACTGAGGTACCCACCCATGGGCAGTCACCACTGCACCTTCACGGCCCAGAAGGTGGCTGTGCTGGGGACTGTGTAGGAGAGGCAGGCTGTCCTGGGAGTTGCACCACTTGGGCCTCAAGCTGGCTAAGAGGTTCTGCAACAGAACGTTCAATCTCTCTATGCTTCACAGCCCGGACTGTACGAAGGGTGATAGGTGCCTCTCCGCCCACACTTGCACGGTGGGGTCGAGCCCCATCCCCTGCAGCACTTCCACCCAAAGGTGGCACAGGGCCAATGGAGGAGAAGGTCCCAGGCTGGGCACCGGATCTGCTGGTGCCAGGTGCCATGGCCAGCTGAGGTGGGACAGGTCGGTCTGCTGGGACCGGCCTTTCCGTACAAACTATGTTTTGGAGAGTTTAATAAAGATATGGGTTAGTAACAGTCAACATCATTCCCAATTACTTATAACAGCATGCAGAAGTATTCCCATTAAAACAACACACCAGATTTTCAACAGTTGAAAAGCAAGTATAACACATGCATATATAGAACAATAGTGGACATTACAACAGCATGCAGGTTTAATTGATGGTAACAGGCCACCAATATTGTGGTATTTTAACAGGGCACATGCATAGAAATAAATGCAAATATTTATAGACCAATAGTACATATGTCCCAACAAATGTTTTGAGATTAGACATACCGATTGAGGTGTGGAATTGCATTCTTTATGCACGTACAGTAGGGTTGAAAAAGATAGCTCAATTAACAACATATATATCCTTCTAGTTTTCACTATATTCCTATTAACTGCAGTTATATGTCCCTTACATGTATTATTATACTACCCAATGTCCTTATATTGTGCAATTGGATTTTGCTAGATCATTATATACATGAACTGTATCTTTCATACAAACTGTCCAAGATGCAGATGTTACTGCAACATATTTTGAGAATTGCTCACACACACACTACTGCTAAGATGGTACACTGACAGCTCTACTTTCATATAATTATCTACATATGTTCAGGTGAAAGTATCAGTTATATGTTGACAGCTCCCTACATTTCTGGCAGTACACTAACATTTCTGGGGAACACAATACCAAGCTACACATGTGCCAGATTAACCTGTACATGCTGGTCATGAACCAACAGTTGAGGGCTGTACATATGCATGCAAGCTACAGGCACTCCCTTCATCCACATTATATGGACCTACCCAAGTGTGGGTTGACACTGCTTAATACAACACTACTATTTGTAGAATGCAACAGTACAACAACATATCAAAGAAAATGACACAGACACACTCCATGAATCATACATTTATTAAAGGATTATTGCACCTTTATTTATTGGGTTAAAAGACTTTTTGAAGGCTCTCTCATTTATTTTATATAACAGTACATGCAGAATAATTACTATCCTGCCTTATGATGCAGCCTTTGCATTCTATCTTCATGGGCTTGCAGGTTCATAGCCCGGTCACCTGCAGCTGTGAAGTAAATGCAGTGATATTGAGACATACCTATCCATAGTATAGACAAGCATGGTAATTCTTAACTACTTAATACAATGGCTACTTACTCAGTACTGGGGCATTAGGCATCATATGGGATTCCTGGATCCACCGGTCCAGTTCATCCCCCCTCCGCCGCTTCAGGTCAGAATAATGGTGTCTGACCTGCTCACCAGTGGCACTGGTGAGATCATGGGCAAGACTGTTCCAGGCCTCAATTTTATATTGGGTACCCTGGTACTGGCCCTGCAGTAGTCTTTCCTCATGTTTGTGGATGAGGAGCCAAACCATAATTTTGGACTCCTAGATGCCCCAGTGTTGCGCACTAAATCAAGTGCCTTTACCTTCACCAGCCATGCTGACTGCAAAAGGAAGCTACAACCAGTTATATCAAGTATTCCCGCATGTGGAGCTTAAATATGCCTCATTTCCCGCTCTTATTTGTGATTGGCCAGTTTTGGAAAATCTCAGCTGTGGGCATATCTACTTAGCTAATGTCAACAATGTTTAAAATCCCTTTGATAGATATGTGTCTGTTGAAAGTGCATGTTTGTGAAATGCTATCTTGGTTTAGTGGTTAAGTACTGTGACTGTAGTGCATAGTATCCTGAGTTTGAACCCTGTCACTGATTTTATTTTCCTGCTGGGCAGACCTGACTGGATAAGGAACATTAAAGCAGGTGTGAGCGTGTTTAACTGACTTTGCCCAACTTTGCCTTACGTTGCACGACGTTGCACTTGTTAGCGAGGTGCGCAGCTACACACAAATGTATTTAAATATGCTCAATACTGGCAAAATGTGCTTAGCAATGCTTTATATTGCTTAAAATAGGGTACTCATGCCTCAGAATGCATAAACATTTCACCTTCATATATATATATATATATATATATATATATATATATATATATATATATATATATATATAGAATTCATGCACTACTACATTTAACATTTCAATGCTTTTTACAAAACTTATACATAAAAAATGTCAGGAAATGTTATTGTATACAGATTTCCCACAGAAAATGGAATGTGCACTAGTGGGACTTGAACTGGGAATGCCTCCTCATTGTATGAAGGCTGTAACCACTACGCTATTGCTATGTTGTTTAACTTCCATATCTTTTTCTTATTATCCTCTTCTGGTGTCTCAGCTGCTGTAACTGTAGCTAAGCAATGGGCAAACCTGGGAAAACCCGCGCAACTATGGGCAGCTATATCGGAAGAAAAAAAAAATGTCTTTTTAATTTTTATTCTGTAAGTGTTTAACATATGGGGGAGTGTAGTGTTACATTGTACATGTGAGTGGGCTCGCTCATTTAAATGGAAGTTGCGGCATTTCTTCATAGCAAGGGCATGTATATTTGGACTGCTCGGCAGTCCGACATGCCCCCTAAACTTTTCCACGCTCCGTGTAAGCTTTAGCGTTGAGGCAGCGTGCCCTCATTATTATGCATGTCACGCTGCCATCATACTCTTACACTGGCGCTTCCTTGCAAGACTAATCTAGTCTTACACGGAAGATTAGTGAATCCGGGGGAAATATAAGCATCAGGTTGATTTTCCAAGACATAAAAAGTTTACTGTTTTGGATTAGAGAAAGTGGATTTAGATATGAGAGGTGGGAATTTTAAGAACAAGGCTGATCAAAAAGAATCCCTTTGCCAGTTTTGGTTGCAGACATATAAAATCCTGATGCTATTAATATTATGTGTTTTTACAAGCTTGAAAAGGTTAAAAATGTGAATGGATTTATTAAGGTGCTATACAATTGAATGAATTGATTTGAATCATATTTATTATTTATTGCTAGTTGATTTGGTCACATGATTTTGATTTAATATAAATTAGAAGTTTGTTAAGGTGACTGTTTTTCTGAAGTCTGTCATATGTGGGAAGAAAGCTTAATAAACAGTTATAAAATTTTATTTGTTTGGTTGCATTTGTGCTATTTCTTTTCCAGTTTGAGTATTTTGGAACATGAAACTTGTGCTGGGTATATATTAGAATATCGATGTTTCAGAACATCGAATGTTCTAATATCGAACCTATTCAGCGAATGCTGAAAATAGCGAAGCTGCAGAAAACCAATTTTTTTCTCAGGGAAAGAATTCGGTTTGTTTCTGTTGCTTCGCTATTTTCAGCGCTGTAGTGGAACGTTATGGGTCGGGTTCAGGTAAGTGTGTGTTTGTGTTAGGGTTAGGGTGCGGGTCAGGTAAGTGTGTGATTATGTGGACATGAGAGTTAGGGAGGGCTAGGTGAGTTAGGGATAGGGCGCGGGTGAGGTGAGTATGCGATAGTGACAGACCTTAGGGTTAGGGTTTGGGTTAAGGTAAGTGGATAGTTAGTGGTGTATGTACAGTTTAGTGTAGGGTTAGATGTAAGATTTTAGGTGTATGTGTGTGGATTGCTGTTTGTTTGGTGTGCTTGTGTTGTGTGTATGTGTTTCGGAAAAAATTTGCTGTTCTGAATGTTCGATGTTGTCAGTGTTCGCTGAATTGGATTCGATATTAGAACATTCGAAGTTCTGACACTTCGATGTTCTAATATAGACCCACTTGTGCTTGCCTTTTTCGATAGTTTAATGTTTTAATGTTGTTGCAGATATTTTTGGATCATGTATAAATTATATTCTTATACTTTATGTTATGCTTCTGATAAGACTGCTTCTCATCTCATCACTGTCTTCTTTTTTTTTTTTTTGTTTCTTTTTTGTCATAACACATAGACATATACCATGTATCTTATTTAGGCATGCACAAAAAAATGCCTCAAAAAGTATGTCTGTAACACAATTTAGCCATAGCACAAAAGACATAATGACATCCAGGTTTAAGTTTATTGAAACATGGATCAGATGCAACTTTGTTTTAGTGCTAAGACAGAAAGTACTTATTTCATGTTACTAAAGACTGCATGGCAGCTGAAGTTTATCAGAGAACTTAAAAAGATGCAATACCTAACCACGCTATCTTTTTTCTCAATTGGCTAAATATAATTGGTGGCATTCAAAAAAGGATAATTAAATCGCATAGCTTAAGAAAATATCCACTATATACTGCATGTAATGTGCAAATCATGATGCAGGGATATATCCTCTACCATGTACTGCATTCAAGACATTAATTCCATTATATTTTAACATAAATATGCAATGCAGACACTGTGAATTAAGTCATTTTTGAGAAACTGTTGGAATGCAACTTGCTGTAATGTAGAATTAGTGATATATTTTGTTAGCTTTTACATTTATTTTGAGCATATGTGAGATGTATTTTGAAATCATATGATACAGTGAGAAAATTAAAGACAATGGATATAAAAAAGAAAAAGCCGACTTAGAAACATGTCTTCAAAAAATCACATA
>NC_056725.1:1130230867-1130318367 GCF_019279795.1 Protopterus annectens | reverse complement strand
CCCAAGTGGGGTATTGTGTTGAAGGCTTTTGCGAGGTCCAGGTAGGCTGTGTGGACTACCTTGCCCTCATCTATGGCTTTGGTAACTGTTTCAAAGAAATCAACTAGGTTTAAGAGGCAAGATCTGCCCTTAACAAAGTCGAATTGGGTAGGGTCCAGTGTCTGGAGGCTCCCAATGTCTTTGTTTATGAGTTCCATGATAATATGCTCCATAGCTTTACAGACCAGACTAGTCAGGCTTATGGGGCAATAGTTTCCGGGGTCCATTGCGGCACCACCTTTGTGGAGTGGGACCTCTGTAGCTGTACACCATTCTTTGGGTACATATCCTGTAGTAAGGCTACGTTTGAACAGTGACTTAATGTGAGGGTTCAGTTCTTCTTGGAGCTTGTGTAAGACACAGCCTGGGACACTGTCCGGTCCCATAGATGCTGTGTTTTTTGCTTTGGAGAGGGCAGCTTTCACCTGTGCATCTGTGATGTCAGGGAGGTTTCATTCAGTTGGGATAGGCATTTACTCCTTTGTGGGGGAAGGGGGGGGAGAAGTTTGCGCTGAATCTGTCTGCCAGGATGTTGGCTATGTCTGTAGGTTCGGTATATTTTGTACCGTTATGCAACAATTCAGAGCATATCTGGGAGTTTCTGCCCATGTTTCTGACATAACTAAAGAAGGCCTTGTGATTATCTTTAGTGTCTAGGGCAATTTTTATTTCAAAACTGGCCTTTGATGATTTTATGAGGGATCGAAGTTTCTTGCTAATACTGATCAGAGATGCCTTCCCTTTTTGGGATTTTGCTCTGTCATGTAGTAGCTTCCTCCTTCTGTTGTATAGCATATTTATGGCTGAGGTCCACCAGACTGGTCTCCTGTTTTTGGAGGAGTGAGTCTTGGTTTTATTTGGGATAGCACGATCCATGCATTCCTGCAGGTGCTCATAGAATGCATTTGTAAAGGATTCTGCGGATTGGGCTGTATTATCCTCTGGCCCAGGGGCTTTGAAGGATTCCACCTCAGTCTTGAGAAGTGCAAAGTTGGCTTTGGAGAAATTCTTTACAATGATTTCCTTGGCTGGGGGTGGGGACGGGATATGGATGTCCAGGGAAATTTGTTTATGGGCTGATCTTACCAATGAGGGGTTTACCTCTGGTGTGGAGCATAGAGTCCCCATGTTGGTGATGACCAGGTCCAATATGTTGTTCCCTCTTGTGGGAGTGGTGACCAGTTGTTCCATTGTGTTAGAGTTTATAAATTCAAGGAACTGTTGGGCGAGGGTGTTTGGGTTTGAGTAGTTTTCCCAGTCAATATTTGGGTAGTTAAAGTCACCCAATAACATAGTGTTTGGAGAGACCTTCATATTCTCCAGTGTTCTCAGGAATGCCAAGTGGGGTTCCTGTAATAGGGAGGGTGTTCTGTAGCAGGCTACAAACTGAAAGGTAGTTTTGTCCGCTGTTAGTTGCACATGGATGGTTTCCGATGCTTCGTGCAGTGCCACTAACCTGGAGGTGTAGGTATCTTTGATGAATATAGATAATCCCCCTCCTTTTGTGCTTCGGTCTGAGTTTTGGGGCCAAAATGCATGGTATGAGTTATAACCTGGTAGTGTTGGGGTGCTCTCAGGAGTCTTGAACCAGGTTTCTGTTACTGCACAGACATCGATTTTCTCCATACTGAGAAGAGTCTCGAGTGCGTGCATCTTGAGGTTTAGACTTCTGGCATTGAGTAGCATTACCTTTAGTTTTTTAACTTTGGGTTGTCTATGGAGGTGGGTTTGTCCTTTGAGCCTTGCCTAAAAAAGGCACTATGGGGGTGGCAAGAGCCTTGGCCAGTATACGAAAGCCTAAGGGTGACAGGTGCAAGCCGTCCCTAGCGAAGCAACGTGGCTTGTCGAGCATGTCATCCTAGGCTGACAGACACTGGATCCCCTTTGAATGACACCAATACTTTAGCCAATTGTTGAAATTGATCATTTTGTCTTTATATTGTGTCATCATTCTTGGTGACATACTTAATCCCTCAGTCATTCCATTACTCCCCTACAAGAATCCAGTCTTTTTATTCCTTAATTGCAATGGTTGCTTTCTGAGATCATTAAAGAGGATGAGAGTTAAAGGAAGAGGTGTCTTCCCTTTGCTACACTGACCCGGTGCCTTGTCAAACAAATCTGCTTTCATCTCAACAACTTCAGACTCTGGCTTTGTTCTCATCTAAGCAGCTGGGCCACCAGACTGTAATATAGAACCTAATTGCCTACAGTCTTGGTAACTACATGGCTGTATTTATTACAGCACTGTCCATGGTTCTTCAGTAGGGTTTTTTCCTTTAGTCCCTAACCTCTCCCCCAGCAGCTACAGTGAGGGCCTACAGTGCCTTCTCCATGTGTGGGGATGCTTCTGTACACGTGAGGTTGAAGATTGCAGTGTAAAATGTTTGGCAGCACCAAGTATATATCCATGGCCTACTGTACAGTCAGCAATGCATCCCTCTCTCTCTCTCTTTCTGTTTCCATTATGTTCTGTCATTGCAAATAGTAGGATTTGCCCCCTCCCCTGGTGGCAAAGCAGTGTTTACACCCCTCACTCTTCTCTTCTTTCATCATGTGCTCAAGTACCTTGGTACTCTGTGCTGTCTAGATTACATTCAGTGATGTCCCACTGGATCATGGTGCCAGTGAAATGAAGTTAATAATTAAGTTTAAGGCACTGTTTTTGCATTGTCTTTGAGTCTGTTATTTAATCAAGTAGCCTTCAGTTTTACTGATTTTTGACTTTGTCAGTTTTATTATGCTGCATTTGACAACGTTACTTTTGATAAAATGACATAGATCATTTCAAGGCCTGTAAATCACAAAATCCCTAGCTGACTCAGTCTACCATTCATTGAATGTGACTTTTTCAAAGCTTGATGCCACTCTATTTTATCATTCATTTATTAACTTCCAATTGGTAAATGACAGTTTCACCTACCATCAATATCTATGTTTCAAAATGTCTTCCCTACAGAACTGTAGCTTGGTTATTAGTATGCTGTGCAATCTAGCACCCCCACCCTGTGCAACTCCCTAATTTGTTGCCCTCTCAACTCTAAGCTGAGGAACAAAAAAAAAACTGACTGATTTACATTTTTTTCCCTCTGGTCAACCTGGTTTGTTCATTCATACTTTTAAGTAATCAAGCGTGGTCAGAACATTTAAATAATTAAACCCGTTTTCCAGTATCATTCACTATTCATTGTTCACCACTCAAAATATTCTCTGTCGCATATCGTCTACTCAGAGGCGATCTCTGCTTAACATACAAGGCCATGTCAAACCCAGAGCTGTTGGACATGCTACACTTAAATAAATCCCAATCCCTCAGAGCCACACGCTCCAGGGATCTAAACCTTGTCATCACAATAAACAAAACATGCTGGAGGGATAGGTTCCTGACCCAGAGACTCCCCAGACTCTGGAATAGATTGCCAATACATGTCAAGCAGAGTGCCTCTTTGGCCCTCTTCAAAAGGAACCTTGACGATTGGATGGAAGAAAGGAAATTCACCCCGGGGATCACGTCAGTCGCCCTGCTAGACAGGAGTCCAGGGAAGTAAATAGTGTGGGAAGAAATAGCCAGGGAATTGTTATGGCTAGGCTTGTATAGGCCCTAGGGCTGATAGTCTAGTACCAACCTATGAACCTATGAACAGAGTCAGAACCATTAATCTGATTAAATGAATCATATTCTTATTCAAAACAACAAACATAACCGGTACTGAAATGAACAAATTCTGTATAGCAGCCTTAGCTTAGCAGCATATTTGCTTGCCTGACCAGCATGGTCTATCATATGTTTATTCCTAAATGCACATCATAATCAAAACCCTTTATAAAACTAAATGCTGCTCTAGCTGTCCAATAGAGCTCTTAAAAGCTTCCATTAATCTAGCCAGAGTGTCCTGCACTTTTGCAATGTAAAAGGTCAAGCGTGAGCTTTCTATTAACAAGTTTAACTCAAATGTTTACTTACTAATTTCTTTGTATGTATTTCTTGTTTTATTTAAGGTCACCCTGGCTACCAGCCATGCTTTCTGACACATGGCCCACCTGTTCTACCAGACATATGTTCTGCAGGGTTCTACCTTATATAGTCGACAGTGCAGAACACCGACAACGCAATCATCGACACCACATAATCGACAGTGCATAAACACGACATCTCACATGCCCGACAATGAAATAACCGACGGTTCACAAACACAAAACCTCATACGCTGCACACACCACAATAACAACAATCAACAAACAAAACACATCCCCTGTCCAAAAACCACACACACAACACAAGCACACCAAAATCCTTACAAACCCACACTAAACCTCACATACACAACTATCTACAACCCTAACCCAAACCCTAACCCTAAGGTCCGTCACTATCGCACACTCCCTAACCCTAACTCACTTAACCCGCCTAACCCAAAGACTTTCACTACCGCACTTACCTAACCCGCCTCTAACCCTAACTCACTTAACCCGCCCCTAACCCAAAGACTTTCACTACCGCACACTTACCTAACCCGCGCCCTAACCCTAACTCACTTAACCCACCCCTATCCCCACAGACCGTCAATATCCACACTTACCTTACTTGCACCCTAACGTCCGTCACTACCGCATACTTACACAGCCTTTTCTCATGTCGGTATTCTCGGCGTCGGTGTTTTCATCCGTCGGTCTTCTGCATTTTCGATCTTCTGGCGATCGCAATTGCGTTGTCGGTGTTCTGCACTGTCGACTATGTAAGGTAGAACCGTTCTGCAGATAGTCTTGAACTACAGCAATGCACATAGTGTATCACCATTTCTGTTTACATCATAAACTGCACTTTAAAGTAGCAGCTACTGTAACATTAACATTATCATCTCCTTTAGGTGACACACTGAACAAATCATTTCATGACTCTAAACTTTGCTTGTTAAATTAAAATGTTGAATATATTTCTTTGTATGTTTGTCCTCTTGGCTACAAAAAGGCACCAGGACACTAATGAAAGTCAGAGACAGAGCCTGGGACCACTAGCATTTTACAAAACCGCCCGCCTCTTGACAGTCATTTCTAAAATTGTGTAATAGGGTCAAAAAGCAAATAAAGGAAGACAAAACCCAATATTGCGAGTCTAGCCTAATCTCCTCCCATCACAACCCTAAGCAGTTCTGGTCCACCATAAACTCCATTCTCCACCCAGGTAAAGTTGGCACCCTCCCCACCCCCATCTACCACTCTCCCCTCCTCCAACATTATTGCTGACTCATTCAATAAACACTTTACTGAATCTATTCTGTCTTTGGCTAAACAACATAAACCCCTACCCACCCTTTCCACATCAAAACCAAATACTCTGCCCACAGTCTTTTCATTTACACCAGTACCTACCTCCTACATAAAAAAACTTCTACTGAAACTTAAACCTACAAGCTTTGCTGCTGACAATTCCCCCTCTGAATACCTAAAAATAGCAGCAGAAGCCTTAGCTTATCCAGTCTCTATCTTAATTAACTGGTCCTTATCAGAATGCTATGTCTCCACACTGTGGAAATATCCCACATCATTCCCCTCCATAAAGGAGGCTCCTCCACTGAACTCTCCAATTGCTGCCCCATAGCCATCCTCTCTCCACTTTCCAAGATAATTGAGAAATGCATCCATTCCCAAGTCTTGGACTACCTCCTAGCTAATAACCTCCTTTCCAGCATCCAACATGGCTTCAGGCCATACCACAGCACTACTACCACCTTGATCTCTTTCACTAGCACTGTCCTTCACCATAAAAATAATGTCATGTTCTCCTCTGCTATATTCCTAGATCTATCCAAAGCTTTTGATATGGTCTCACACAAACTACTCATTTCTGTTCTCACTAACCTATCCTTTTCACAATCAGCTACTGTTTGGTTTCACAGCTACCTAACTGGCCACCAACAATCCATTGTTTGGTATAATGACCTATCTCCCCGACTTCCTTTCACACTCAGTGTTCCCCAAGGCTCCATCCTTGGTCCCCTACTATTCTCACTCTTCACCACTGATCTATTCACAGCCACCAAGCAGGCCTCTCTCATACCGTATGCAGATGATTCCACCCTCATCTGCTCAGCCCCAACTATACCTGAACTCCATAAGATCACACAGGAAGCCTTTTCCTCTGCAGAAATCTGGCTATCTAATGCCCAGTTAATAATCAGCCTGAACAAGACTAAAATCCTTATCTTCTAACTTATGGGTTCCCAAAGTGTGTGCAGCGGCTTCCTGGGGAGCCACGGCTTCCTCACAGGGGCACCATGAACTAATAAGCTTAGCCGCAAAATAAACCACGAACTAATGAGCTTAGTTACTAAGCTTATTAGGTCGTAGTTTATTTTGCAGCCGCTTAGGCAATTAACTATGTTAAATAAAAGGATTTCCGTACAACCATTGCAAAAAGAGAAAAAGTTATTAAAGTTTAATAACTCCCTCTCTTTTTGCAATGGTTGTCCAGAAATCCTTTTAACACAGCTAATTGCCAGTCAATAAATCAATGTCAGATCTGATACCGTCAAGAGTTTAATTCCATAGCTCTCAACTTACATCTCCAAAATGAGGATCACTAGCCCTCATAATGTACAACAAATGGGCAAAATGTGGAGCACATATTAACAGCTTGCTAACAGCTTCAGCTAGGAAGGCAAAAGGGAGGTTAAAATATGTTGGCTTTACTTATGAAAAGATCTTTTAATACATTAATACAATTTATTTATATTTACCATGGACATCAGTTAAAAATTCCTGAATGTGAATGTGGAAGTTCAATTTGCCTTTGTCCTTCCCTGCAGTAGTAGACTTTCTTTTCCATTGGGTGAGCTCTGCCTGTTTAGAGGAGGTACACAGAAAATGAAACTGCTACTAGTATAACACTTATGTGTGTTTCTCATGAATTGTGCACGATGAAATGTAATGTTGACTGACACAGAATTGCTTCTTTTTTTTTCAGTCTACTTTGTCACAAGATAGGAGAAGTGTTACAACCAGTGGGAAATGCATTTAGCATCACAAAAACCTTGAAGGCCCCAAAACTTGGACCGAACCACAAAAGGAGGGGGAGTATCGATATTCATTAAAGATACCCACACCTCCAGGTTGGTGGCAAAGCACGAAGCATCAGAGACTATCCATGTGCAACTAACAGTGGGTAAAACTGCCTTCCAGTTTATAGCCTGCTAGAGACCACCCTCCCAAACCCAGGAACCCCACTCGGCCTTCCTGAGAACACTGGAAAATATGAAGGTCTCTCCGAACACCATTATATTGGGCGACTTCAACTACCCAAACATAGATTGGGAGCATTACTCTAGCTCCAACACCCTTGCCCAAAGGTTCCTAGAATTCATAAACTCAAATGCTATGGAACAACTTGTTATCACTCCCACAAGAGGGGAAAACATACTGGACCTGATCATCACCAACATGGGGACTCTATGCTCCAGACCAGAAGTGTATCCTCACTGGTAAGATCAGACCATAAACTGATCTCACTGGATATTCACATCCTGACCCCACCCCTGCCCAGAAAACCACAGTGAAAAACTTCTCTAAAGCAAATTTCACACTCCTCAAAACCGAGGTGGAATCCTTCAAAGCCCCGGCCTGTGGAAAATACGGCCCAGACCACAGAATCCTTTATAAATGCATTCTATGAACACCTTCAGGACTGCATGGATCATGCAATCCCAAATAAAACCAAGACCCAATCCTCCAAAGGCAGACGACCTGTCTGGTGGACCCCAGCCATAAACAAACTATACAATAGAAGGAGGAAGCTACTACATGATAGAGCAAAATCCCAAAAGGGGAGGCATCTCTGATCAGTATTAGCAAAAAGCTAAGGGCACTCATAAAATCGTCAAAGGCCAGCTTCGAGAGAAAAATTGCACAGGACACTAAGGATAATCACAAGGCTTTCTTTAGTTATGTTAGGAACCTGGGTGGGAATTCCCAGATATGCTCAGAATTAGTCCAAAATGACAAAAAATGCACTGAACCCACAGACATTGCCAACATCCTAGATGACAGGTTCAGCGCAAACGTCTCCCCACCAAAAGGGCAAATATCTATCCCAGCAGAGTGC
Source organism: Protopterus annectens (assembly GCF_019279795.1). NCBI lineage: Eukaryota > Metazoa > Chordata > Ceratodontiformes > Protopteridae > Protopterus > Protopterus annectens. Next base: position 1,130,310,230 of record NC_056725.1, on the reverse strand, counting down.
TGCCCCCCCTGACATCTCAGATGCTCAGGTGGGAGCCGCCTCTCCAAAGCAAAAACACAGCATCAATGGGACCAGACGGTGTCCCAGGCTGTCCTACATGAACTCCAAGAAGAGCTAAACCCAAACATAAAACTACTGTTCAATCTCAGCCTTACTACAGGATATGTACCCAAAGAGTGGCGTGCAGCAACAGTGGTCCCTCTCCACAAAGGTGGTGCCTCAACGGACCCTGGAAACTATCGCCCCATAAGCCTGACTAGCTTGGTCTGCAAAGCTATGGAAAGGATCATCATGGACCTCATAAATAAAGATATTGGGGACCTACAGACACTGGATCCTACCCAGTTTGGCTTTGTTAAGGGCAGATCCTGCCTCTTAAACCTGGTTGACTTCTTTGAAACAGTCACCAAGGCCATTGACGAAGGGAAGGTGGTCCACACAGCCTATCTGGACCTCGCAAAAGCCTTCGATACAATACCCCACTCGGGCATTATAGATAAGCTCACCAGCTTAAATATAAACCCCTATGTCACTAGATGGGTTGCAAACTGGCTCAAGGACAGAACCCACATGGTTAGAATTGCTGGAGCCATGTCAGACTCCAAACCAGTTACAAGTGGCATCCCACAAGGCTCAGTCCTGGGACCTCTCTTGTTTGGTATATATTTCTCGGAGGTACAGGCCAACACGGAAGGACTGTGGCTGACCAAGTTCGCAGATGACTGCAAACTGGGCGCCATAATCGACTCTCCAGCCGACACAAGCATCCTCCAAAAGGGCCTCGTAGAAACAGACAACTGGTGCCAGAACCATGGCCTCAAGCTAAACGCCAACAAGTGTATAGTCATCCCCTTTGGCAAAAACAAAGTGCCCACAAATTACCACATAGGTGGTAATCCATTAAGTACAGAAGAAGTAATTAGGGACCTGGGGACCCAAGTTGATAGCAATCTCTCATTTGACAACCACGTGGCCAAAGTGGTTAGAAAAACATTTTATATAGCCCACCAAATCATGAAGGGATTCACATCTAGATTAGGGGAGGTCATCGTGCCTCTTTACTCATCCCTCATCAGGCCCATAATTGAGTACAATGCCCCTTTTGGGATGTACCTTACCAAACACCTGCAGCAACTGGAAAGACCCCAAAAGTACCTCACCAAGAGGATCAAAGGGCTCAAACAGATGCCATATGCTGCCCGGTTAAAGAAACTCCAGCTCTACTCAGTGGCATACCGCCTGCTCAGAGGTGACCTCTGCCTGACGTATAAGGCCATATCCAACCCGGAATTAAGGGACATGCTGCACCTCAAAAAATCCAAATCCCATCGAGCTACATGCTCGAGAGACTTGAACCTCAGCACTGAAATAAATAGGACATGCTGGAGGGACAGATTCATAACCCAGAGGCTCCCTTCACTCTGGAATAAAATCCCAGTCCAGGTTAGGCAGAGTCCCTCATTGACTCTTTTCAAGAGGAATCTTGATGAGTGGATGGGAGATCGTAGGTTTACCCCGGGTATCACTTCTGTGTCACTGTTAGACAGAGGCACAGTAAACTAACCTCGAAAAAGGGCATAGCAAAATTAATTTAAAATGGGTGGCGAAAGCCAAACATACTCTGGCTAGGTTTATAAATGCCCTAGGGCAGATAGCCTAGTATGAACCTATGAACCTATGAACCTATGAAAGTGAAGCAGTTTTGTTTTCCAGAACAGTAAGCCTTCCATTTTGTTTTTAAGATTTGCCGTAGTGTAGAGTTTGTGATTCTTACTGCTGGTGTGGAAGTTCGCTCACTAGTTTACGGTGTAGGTTTGTACGTAAGCAGGCTACTGGGATAGAACCTACCTTCCTGCATATTATGTTTGGCGGAGGCATGGATTATGGGGAGGCAATGTAAAGAAGGAAGCATTTCAAACTTGATCTTTCAAATCATACTCTCAATTTCTTAAAACAAGTAATTTGGAGAAAGGCCCACAAGACAGACATGTTTTAAATATTTCTCTGACAGACTTAGAAAGCTGAACAGGTTTTGCATTAGCATAAATTTCCTGAAGGATATGAAGTTTGAAACGAAAATGTGTTTCATATCCTTTTTAAATTAATTAATGCCCTTTTCTGGCAAGTAGGTCAGCGCTGACGTTAATACATTTAGCTCTTGTCATGGGTTCCTATTACATTATCGAACTTCCAGAAGATCGAACACCAGATGTTAGAACTTGGAAGATCGAAATGTGATAACATCGAAACATCAGAACAGCAGATTTTTTCCCAGGGAAAATATTTGCTGTTCTGAAAAACACACATACAACACAAGCACACCAAAAACCTTATAAGCCTACACTAAACCTTACATACACCACTATCTATGCACTAACCTTAACCCAAACCCTAACCCTAAGGTCCGTCACTATCGCATTTTTACCTTACCCACACCCTAACCCTAAGGTCCATCACTATTGCACACTTACCTTACCTGCACCCTAACCCTAAAGTCCATCACTATCGCACACTTACCTTTCCTGCACCTTAACCCTAAAGTCCGTTACTATTGCACACACCTTACCTGCACCATAACCCTAAAGTCCATCACTATCGCACACTTCCCTTACCCGCACCCTAACCCTAAAGTCCGTCACTATCGCACACTTACCTTACCCGCACCCTAATCTTAAAGTCTGTCACTATCGCACACTTACCTTACCCATACCCTAACCCCAACGTCCGTCACAATCACACACTTACCTTAACCCATTCCGTAACTTTCGCACCACAGTGGAGAAAATGTCGAAGCCACAGAAACGTCCAACCAAATTCTTTCTCTGGGAAATAATTTGGACTTCCGTGGCTTCGACATTTTCAACTATCGAACTTCCAAGTTCGAACTTCTGGTGTTCGACCTTTTGGAAGTTCGATTACGTAATAGGAACCCCTTGTCATAACAAAGAATACTGTCCACAACCAAATCTTATTGGGTAGCATACAACTGTATTTCAACTTTTCTCCGATTTTGAGTCATATTTTGCTCTGTCCCTTTTAATTCCACATGAAGTGGCTGATGTTTAGAAAAAAAGTAGTGAATTACAGTAATAATGCCAGTAACTATAGACTTCTAGGGAGAAATCCAGAAATAACCAGGGCACTGATTCTGTTTATTTATGTATGATTTTGTTTACCGGGAAATACGACTTGGAACGAGCTAATTTTTAGTAGATGACCAGCGAGAAAAGCTTCATACCCATGTCTTTGTAATTCTAGTGAAAGCTATGCATGCAACTAATACTGCACAGAAAAAAAAAATACGAGCAGTGTTTTTGTTTATGTGTGTGTGTGTGTGTGTGTGTGTGTGTGTGTGTGTGTATATATCTATATATATATATATATATATATATATATATATATATATATATATATATATATATATATATATATATATATATATATATATATATATATATATATATGTATATATACTTCTCAACTTTACAGATTTTCCCAGAATGTCCAGATTTTTGGCTCTTATTTTTGGCTTGTTCATCTTTTTTACTGGCAAATCACTGGGATGATCTCAGGAGTGAAGTCACTAAATAATGACATACATTTGAGTTTCAGACTTCAAATCCTTCTGAAAATGTATATTAAAACAAATCCTGTTACTCTTGCAACTTTCTAAGTTTATAAGAGCAATATTTGAAAGATGTCCCTATTTGTACCCCCATTTTGTCAAGCTTTGTACAGATTTTTGCATTAAGAGGTTGAGAGGTGTATTGTAATACCAGGCATGATGCACACATTCTAATTTTGTATTAATTTTGTTTAATCTCTATTGTCACTAGTCATGGATTTAAATATCCTTCTTTAAAGATGAACTCCTCCTCTTTATGAAAAATGGAAAACAGACCTGCATGACTCACTCTTGGCTCCTGTTCTGTTACCATGGCACTCACCTGTTCTTCTATGGTTGTTTTTTCAAAGCATTTTGTATACCCAGTTGAAGTAGTTTGTTCACACCATGAGTTTCAGTTCTTTTGCTGCATTGCATCTGAATTTTTTTTCTTATCATTTGTCACTGTGGCATCTCGTAAGTCTGTGCACATTGTCTGTGTCCAGGTGTTCACATTCCTTGAAAGGTTTGGGTAGGAGGAGTAATGCCTGGAGTTGGTTGTTTTTTGAAACAAGTTGGTGAGTATATAGCTCTCAAACTTCCATCTCTAGAATGAAGTACACTACCTTTTATATAATGTGGAACAAATTGACAAAATGTGGAACACCTACAACTTCAAGTACGAAACTCACAGGATGGTTAAAATGTGTTACTTTATACTTATTTAATATGAAAATAAGTACTGTTTACCCTGGATATCAGTTTGAAAGCATCTGTCACACATTCAGTGTTAAGAAGTGTGGTACTGCATGGAGCATAGGTTCTTTTAAGACTCAAAATGAGGAGCATTCCTTGTAGTGAGGTACACTTGAGATGTATGATGTGCATGTGGAGTATAGAAATTGTAACTGTTTCTCATATTTTTGGTTACAAGTTCTGTATGCATTCATAGGTTCATAGGTTCATAGGTAGGTACTAGGCTATCTGCCCGAAGACATTTATAAGCCTAGCCAGAATGTGTTGGCTTTCGCCACTGCCTTAGATTAGTTCCCTGTGACTCTGTCCAGCACAGCCACTGAAGTGATCCCTGAGGTAAACTTTCTGTTTCCCATCCACTCGTCAAGGTTTCTTTTGAAGAGTGTTAGTGAGGAACATGGGAGCACAATGTAATTTGCAGACTTTGGATAACCTATGAACCTATGAGCTCTGTCTAATGTAGATTGGGATTTTGCTCCAAAGCATGGGAAGTCTTTGGGACAGGAATCTATCCCTCCAGTACGTCCTATTTATTGTTGTGGTGTGGTTTAGATCCCTAGAGCATGTGGCTCGAGAGGATAAGGTTTTCTTTAGATGGAGCATGTCCATCAATTCTGAGTTGGACATGGCCTTGTATGTCAGGAAGAGATCACCTCTGAGTAGGTGGTATACAACAGAGTACAGCTGGAGTTTCTTCAGTCGAGCTGCATAGGATATCTGTTTGAGGCCAGTGATCCTCTTGGTGAGGTACTTCTATGGTCTTTCCAGCTGTTGCAGGTGACTTGTAAGGTACATCCCAAATGGGGCATTGTACTCTATGATGGGTTTGATGAGTGATGAGTAGAGGGGCACAATGACCTCTTTTGATCTGGATACAGACCCTTTTGTGATTAGGTGGGCCACGTAGAAGGACTTTTTAACCACTTTGGCAATGTGATTATCAAAGATGAGATTACTATCTACTTGGGTCCCTAGATCCCTTATTAAGTCTTCCATATTTAGGGGACTACGAACTATGTGGTAGTTTGTGGGTACTTTGTTTTTTCCAAAGGGGATGACTATGCAATTTTGGCATTTAGCTTGAGGCCATGATTTTGAAACCAGGTATCCGTCTCAGTGAGACCCTTTTGGAGGATGTCTGTGTCTGCCAGAGAGATAATTATAGCCTCTAGTTTGTAGTCGTCTGCAAACTTGGTCAGCCATAGTCTTCCTGTGCTTGCCTGTACCTCTGAGAAGTATATGCCAAACAGGAGGGATCCTAGGACTGAGCCCTGGGGACTGCCACTTGTAACCGGTTTAGAGTCGGACCTAGCTCCCACAACTCTCACCATGTGGGTTCTGTCCATGAACCAGTTGGCAACCCATCTTGTGACATAGGGGTTTATGTTCAGGCTGGTGAGCTTGTCTATAATACCAGAATGGTGGATGGTGTCAAAGGCCTTAGCGAGGTCTAGGTAGGCTGTGTGCACTACCTTCCCCTTGGCTATAGCCTTGGTAACTGTCTCAAAAAAGTCCACCAGGTTTAGGAGGCATGATCTACCCTTAACAAAGCCAAACTAAGTAGGGTCCAGTGTTTGGAGGTTCCCAATGTCTCTGTTAATGAGTTCCACGATGATGCGCTTCATAGCCTTGCAGACCAAGCTAGTCAGGCTTATAGGGCGATAGTTCCCGGGGTCTGTTGTGGCTCCACCTTTGTGGAGCAGAATACCCGTCGCTGTGCACCACTCTATGGGTACGTAGCCTGTGGAGCGGCTGAGTTTGAACAGTGTGTTTAGGTAAGTGGTTAGTTCATCTTTGAGCTCATGTAGGATGCAGCCTGGGACACCATCTGGTCCCATTGATGCTATGTTTTTGGCTTTGGAGAGGGCTGTTTTAACCTGAGTGTCTGTGATTTCAGGGACTCTACATTCTTCTGATATGGTTATGGGCTCTTTTGGGGGTGAGAGGGGGGTGAAGTTTGCGCTAAACCTGTCTGCCAGGATGTTGGCAATATCGGTTGGTTCAGTGTATTTTCTGCCATTCTGCACTAATTCCAAGCAGATCTGAGCATTGCCCCTTAGATTCTTGACATAGCTAAAGAATGCCTTGTGGTTATTTTTGGAGTCCTTGGCAATTTTTCTTTCAAAGCTCGCCTTGGATGATTTTATGAGGGATCATAGTTTCTTGCTGATACTGATCAGGGATGTCTTCCCTTCTTGGGATTTTACTCTTTTCTGTACTAGTTTCCTCCTTTTATTGTATAGCTTGTTTATGGCAGGAGTCCACTAGACTGGTTTCCTTTTCTTGGAGGAGCGAGTCTTGGTTTTGCTTGGGATGGCATGATCCATGCATTCTTGTAGGTGCCTGTAGAATGCATTAGTTAAGGATTTTGCAGCTTGGACAACATTATCCTTCAGCATGAGGGCTTTGAAACTTTCCACCTCGCTTTTAAGTAACGTGAAGTTTGCTTTTGAAAAGTTTTTCACTGTGGTTTTCTTGTCCGAGGGTGGGGGTGGAATGTGGATATCCAAAGTGATTTGTTTATGGTCAGATCTAACAAGCGAGGGGTTGACCTCCGGTGTGGAACACCAGTCTCCCATGTTGGTGATGACCAGGTTCAATATGTTGTCACCTCTGGTGGGGTGTTGACCAGTTGAACCAGGACATTTGAGTTTATAAATTCTAGGAAATGTTGTGCAAGGGAGTTAGTACTTGAGTAGTTCTCCCAGTTAATGTTTGGGTAATTGAAATCACCCAATATTGGGGTGTTTGGTAGGACCTTTATGTTTCCCAGTGTTTCCAGAAACACGGAATAGGGGTCCTGGGACATGGTGGGTGATCTGTAGCAAGCTACAATTTGAATTGCAGTTTTGCTCATTGTTAGTTGCACATGGATGATCTCTGAAGCATCGTGCTGTGCCACTAACCTGAAGGTGTGGGTATCCTTGATGAATATGGATATGCTCCCGCCTTTTGTATTTCAGTTTGAGTTCTGTGGCCAAAATGTATGGTATGAGTTGTAGCCTGGTAGTGCTGGGGTGCTCTCTGGAGCCTTAAACCAGGTTTCTGTTACTGCACATATATCGATTTTCTCCATACTGAGGAGTGCCTCCAGTGTGTGCATTTTGAGGTTTAGACTTCTAGCATTGAGTAGCATTACCCTCAGTTTTTTGTTACTTGTGCTATTTACTGCAGTGGGTTTGTCTTTTGAGCCTTGCCTAAAAAAGGCACTATGGGGGTGGCATGAGCTTTGGCCAGTATTCGAAAGTCTAAGGGTGACAGGTGCAAGCCATCTCTAGCGAAGCAGCGTGGCTTGTCGAGCATGTCATCCCAGGTGGACAGACACTGGATCCTCTTTGAATGACACCAGAAACTTAGCCAATTGTTGAAATCAAGAATTTTTTCTTTATACCGTGGTATCATTCTTGGTGAGGGCAGGATGCTACTCAGGGTTAGGGTCATACCGGCCTGGGCTACGTGATCAGAGAGCTCTTCCATGTCTCTTTTCATGTAGTCCAGAGAGGCACGGCTCAGATCATTCACACCGACATGGACAATGACAGACTCATTTTTGTACATGTTCTGGAGTGATATGAGTGCTTGTTATGTGGCAGATCCTGGCACCCAACAGGCAGCTAACAGTAACCTTCTCCTTATTCAGTCTAGTGAGTGGGACGTCAGTGTGCCTGACTATAGAGTCACATATTACTAGTATGTTGGGTACGTTATTTTGCCTTAAGGACTGTGATTGCATGGCACACTAGTTTTGTGAAGTATGTGTTTCATGGTTTGTGTTGGGGGGTGGAGGTTGCTTGGATGTCTGCTTTGGAGGGCTCTGCTGCTTTTGCAGATTTTTATTTAGAGCCCCTGAATATGTTTTTGTGTATTTATGTGTGTTTTTTGCCAGTGCTGGTTTAATGGGTCTATGTGAGACTGGTGGTGTGATGCAAGTATTTCCCCAATCCCTTCTCCTCTTGACTGTCTGATCCAGTCTTGGGTTGAGAGAGCTTAGCCTCCAGTTTGGCTGTATAATTGCATCTCTCACATGTATTAGTGTTTGGTGATAGGAGTACGGGTTGTCTATGTACATGAGGCAGTTGTAACATTGCCTCAAAATGCCCAGATTCACCAGTTGGACTGGAGAGTACACCTGAAACTGCCCTTTGGACATGCCTGGATAGGTACAGTGAACTGTTTTACTGGATGGCTGGTAATGTTCATAAGGTAAATGTCAAATAGAGAGCCTTGTCCTTCTGTACAGTACAGGAGGGTCTAGTGCTAGGGTTTATAAGTGCTTGCTATAAGTTTTGAGCAAGTGCCGAGCTGAGAAATGAATGGCTTGAGTGCTTAAGTTGAAAGTTTGTCTAGTTCCAAGGGAAAAATTGAAGAGGAGACTTTGTGGATCCGGGAATAGTTTTACCTTAGCTAACTGGCGCTGCCCGGCCCGCAAAACCGGGCAAATACGGTATTTATAGCAGGGAAATGAAAGAGATAGAAATTAGCCCAAAATGGCCAATAAACTACTAATTTCTGGGCTGAAACCACTCCTCCAGGGACAGATAGGCTGCTCAAAGCTCCCCTCTCTCACAGGTGAACAGAGAAATTCCTTCTATCCAAGTAAGGTATGGGCAAACACAGAGATTTGTAACACAGCCCTGAATTCAGCACTAACCTGAAAACTGGACTATACTAGCTTAGAAAGGCAGGAAACAAGTATTTATATATATATATATATATATATATATATATATATATATATATATATATATATATTAGAAAATAAAGCAGATAAACTCAAAAAACACTTTACATGCATAGAAAAGGATACTTATTGTTATATATCGCTGATCAGAGTTGTAGTCAATGCCCCTAGTAATAAAGTAGGAAGAAACACAAATACAGTAAAAGGAGATGAATAGAGTGCAATATATATATATATATATATATATATATATATATATATATATATATATATATATATATATATATAAATAAAACAATAGAAAACGAACAAACTGATTTAAACAAGTTACCCAATGAACCAGGAAAAAAAGCTCAAAACTGAGCCCTGTTCCAGCAGTCTTCAATCAGACACGTTCTAACTGCACACCCTTGCTTACTAGAGTGAAGGGGAACCTTCTCCAAAAAAGATGGCCTGGATCAGTGCTCATGTTATAGAAACAAAGCTAGATTCAGCAGGCCTGAATCTGGTCTATGCTACAGCAACAAGCCGCACCAATTTCAGAAAGAAACAGTTTAAATAAGCAGGCACAATAAGCCTGTGACCAGAAATTCCCAGCACAGAAGGGCAAAATCCAGCCTCTCCTCTCACAAGAGTGCAGACCACAAACCTTCTTAATGTAGAATAACTGGCCTGAAGCCCAACAAAAAACTGAGGGTAATGCTACTCAATGCCAGAAGTCTAAATCTCAAAATGCACGCACTCGAGGCACTCCTCAGCAAGGAGAGAATCGATTTATGTGCAGTAACAGAAACCTGGTTCAAGGCTCCAGAGAGCACCCCAGCACTACCAGGCTATAACTCATACCATACCTTTCAGCCCCAGAATCCAGACCAAAATACAAAAGGTGGTGGTGTATCTGTTTTCATCAAGAATTCCCACACCTCTAGGCTTGTAGCACAGCACGAGGCCTTGGAGACCATCCATGTGCAACTAACAGTGGGCAAAACTGCCTTTCAGTTTATAGCCTGCTACAGATCACCCACCCTGTCTCAAGACCCCCACTCAGCATTCCTGAGAACACTGGAAAATATGAAGATCCTACCCAACACCATGATATTGGGTGATTTCAACTACCCAAACATAGACTGGGAAAACTACTCAAGTACAAACTCCTTTGCCAACGCTTACTAGAGTTTATAAACTCAAATGCCCTGGAACAACTGGTTACCACTCCCACGAGAGGTGACAACATATTGGACTTGATTATCACCAATATGGGTGACCAATGTTCCACACCAGAGGTAAACCCATCATTGGTAAGATCAGATCATAAACTAATCACACTAGACATCCACATCCTGACCCCATCCCCAGTCAAGGAAACAACTGTAAAAAACTTTTCAAAAGCAAACTTCACACTTCTCAAGACTGAGGTGGAAAGTTTCAAAGCCCCACTGCTAAAGGATAATGCTGCCCAAACCACAGAATCCTTCACAAATGCATTCTATGTGCACCTACATGAATGAATGGATCGAGCCATCCCAAGTAAAACAAAGACTCACTCCTCCAAAATGAGGAAACCAGTCTGGTGGACCCCAGCCATAAATAAGCTCTACAACAGAAGGAGGAAACTACTACATGATAGAGCAAAATCCCAAAAAGGGAAGGCATCCCTAATCAGTACCAGCAAGAAACGATCCCTCATAAAATCATCCAACACCAACTTCGAAAGAAAAATTGCCAAAGACGCTAAAGATAATCACAAAACCTTCTTTAGCTATGTCAAGAATCTAAGTGGCAGCTCTCAGATCTGCTCTGGGCCAGTGCAAAATGACAAAAAATACACTGAACCAATAGACATTGCCAACACTTTGGCTGACAGGTTCAGTGCAAACCTTACCCCCCCTCACCCCCTAAAGGGCCCATATCCATTCTAGAAGATTGTAGAGCCCCAGACATCACAGATACTCAGGTGAAAACAGCCCTTTCCAAAGCCAAGAACACAGCATCAATGGGACCAGGTGGCATCCCAGGCTGTGTCCTACATGAGCTCCAAAATGAACTAACTCCTCACCTAAACTCACTGTTCAAGCTCAGCCTCACCACAGGCTATGTACCCAAAGAATGGCGTACAGCAACAGTTATCCCGCTCCACAAAGGTGGTGCAACAACGGATCCCGGGAACTATCGCCCTATAAGCCTGACTAGCTTGGTCTGCAAAGCCATGGAGCACATCATCATGGAACTCATTAACAAAGACATTGGGAACCTCCAGACACTGGACCCTACCCAATTCAGCTTTGTTAAAGGCAGATCATGCCTCCTAAACCTAGTTGATTTCTTTGAAACAGTTACTAAGGCCATAGATGAGGAAAAGGTAGTCCACACAGCTTACCTGGACCTTGCAAAGGCTTTCGACACCATACCCCACTCTGACATTATAGAAAAGTTCACCAGTTTGAACATTAATCCCTATGTCATGAAATGGGTTGCAAACTAGCTCATGGATAGAACTCACATGGTCAGAGTTGCGGGTGCTATGTCCGACTCTAAACTGGTTACAAGTGGAGTCCCTCAGGGCTCAGTCCTGGGACCCCTCCTGTTCGGTATATACTTCTCTGTGGTACAGGCAAGCACGGGAGGACTATGGCTGACCAAGTTTGCAGATGATTGCAAACTGGGGGCCATAATCGACTCCCTGGCTGACACAGACATTCTCCAGAAGGGTCTCACGAAGACGAATACCTGGTGTCAGTATCATGGCCTTAAGCTAAATGCCAAAAAGTGCATAGTCATCCCCTTTGGGAAAATAAAGTGGCCACAAACTATCACATAAGAGGCAATCCACTAAGTACGGAAGATGTAATTAGGGACTTGGGGACCCAAGTAGGCAGCAACCTCTCCTTTGATAACCACATTGCCAAAGTGGTTAGAAAATCCTTCTATGTAGCCCACCTAATCACAAAAGGGTTCACATCTAGATCAAGAGAGGTTATTGTGCCTCTCTACTCATTGCTCATCAGGCCCATAATAGAGTACAATGCCCCATTTGGGATGTGCCTTACTCGACACCTGCAACAGCTGGAAATACCGCAAAAGTACCTCACCAAGAGGATCATGGGCTTCAAACAAATGCCCTATGCAGCCCGGCTAAAGAAACTCCATCTTTACTTGGTTGCTTACCGCCTCCTCAGAGGAGACCTCTGCCTTACGTACAAGGCCATGTCAAACCCTGAATTAATGGACATACTCCACCTAAGGAAAACCAAATCTCTTAGAGCCACACACTCTAGGAATTTAAACCCCAGCACAACAATAAATAGGACATGTTGGAGGGATAGATTCCTGTCCCAGAGACTTCTCTCGCTCTGGAATAGAATCCCAATCTATGTTAGGCAAATCCCCTCACTGACTCTCTTCAAGAGAAATCTTGCCGAGTGGATGGGAAATCGTAAATATACACCTGGGATCACATCAGTGGCCCTGCTGGACAGAGGCCCAGGAAACTAATCTAAAAGGGAGGTGAAAGCCGACACATTCTGGCTAGGCTTGTAAATGTCCTTGGGCGGATAGCTATGAACCTATGAACCTAAGTGCTTAAGCCACTAAAACCAAAGTACTTGTATTTGTCCATCTACCATAAAAGACAAATATCATTGCATAGCCATCCAAAAAGCTAAGAAGCTCCCCTTTAATCTGAAAGCAAGCTTCCTTTTGAATTACTGCATGCATCATTAGCTCTATCTTCACACTTGCCTATCAGTAACCTGATAGGGACTTACTACGTTTTCTATTGTTTTCCTTAATTAAATGGGGTTTATTACATGTTGGTAATGAATAGTGGGAAACGATGTGTTTATTTTCAATTGCCTTCTGCACTTCTGTTTTTTTTTACACATATATCTTATATTAGGTACCTCACTGTGAGGAGCATTTCAAATTTTGAGTCTTAAGTCCATGTTCCATACTGTTCCACAATGGAAGGGGTCTATCACTCATTCATTATTCTGATTTTTTTAAAGTAACATGCATTAATCTGATTTTTTTAAACTAACATTTTTGCTGTACAATATTGACTCATACTAAATCATCAGAAACTTTATATAAATAAAAGATAGCATATTTTAGCTATGCTGTTTGCTTCATATTTGAAGTTGTTAGTAAGCAGTTAGTGCGAGACATAGGCCAATTGGACCTATTTGACTCATTTGAGCTCCTATCTTTTGGAGGCCTCACACTAGGTATGACAGGGTCATTATATCATATGTGACCCAGATGTCTGCCCGAGATACTCTCCAGCAAAGTGCAAAACATTTTCTTACTGGTAGTCTTTCTTCCCGTAGTAGTTACAGGTCTCATTAATGAACAGACATTTCCTGTCATGCAGTACTAAAGCGGCCTAGTCCATAACTGTGACTGCAGCATCATGACTCTTGTATGTCGGACTGTGTTAGCTGCTCACACTGCTTGAGCAGCCAGTTGCTGTTACTGAATACTCAACAGGGTTTTCAACCTAAAACTGGTCATCTTAACTATTTTTGTTTTCTGAACTATTCCAGTTAATGTCTCAGAAGATAAGATCAGACAACTTGAAACCTGATAGGGACTTACTAAGTTTTCTATTGCTTTCCTTAATTAAATGGGGTTTATTACTGACTGGTAATGAATAGTGGAAAGATAAGTGTTTATTTTCAATTGTCTTCTGCACTTCTGTTTTAGTACATATATCTATAATCTGTACAACTGTTTTTGCAATCGGTGCAACTGTTTTTAGTCTCCTTTTCGTTGTCTGACAGAGCTGAATATCTGTTGCTGTTTGTGACCCTTCCAGCTTGTAGGGAAATCTTGTGTCTAGAAAGGCCTAGCTGTTTTCTATGTGGTAGGAAGTAAATCAGTCTGGTTAATCTAGCTAAAAGCATTCCTGCAACAAAACTGTTATTTTTGATTGGATAATTGGACTGGTTTCTGTTTTTCTGCCTTTAATAGCCAATGTTTTAAACCAGAAATACTTGTTTGCTCAAGCTGTTCAAAGCTGCAGCGGGACTGGCCTTCTGCCCTGCTGTGATATTGGAAAAAGATGAGTGGTTATTTTCAGTTGTCTTCTGCACTTCTGTTTTACTACATATCTCTGTAATCTGTTCTGTACAACTGTTTTTTCCCCCACCCACCTGCCCACTTGTGGTGGTGGTGGTGGTGATCTTAAATCTTATTGGCTTTGAGCTGCTTGCCTCTGGTTTAAAGTTGATACTGGACACTTCTTCCCCCAGTCACATTACATCAACTCATTCTACTGTTTATACTTGCATTTTCCCAAAGAGCAAGTGTGAAGATAGGGCTAATGATTCATGCAGTAATTCAAAAGGAAGCTTACTTTCAAATTAAAGGGGAGCCTCTTACCTTTTTGGATGGATATGCAATGATATTTGTCTTTTATGGTAGATGGACAAATACTAGTACTTTGGTTTTAGTCCTCTACAACGTGGAAGTATTGAGAAGAATTAAATGCAAATATCCAAAACAGTAAGAAGTCAAGAATATAACAGAACAGTAAGAGGAACAGAATGCCTTCTCTGCCTCTATACATCCAACCAAATGATGGGGAAGCAGCAGTCACCACATCTCCACCCAGATCTTGCAGTTAGTTTACAATATATAGTTTTAGCTAGCATGCCAATACTGATTTCCAGCCTGGTGAGTGAACAAAGGCAAAGTGCACTGTCAGACAGTTCAAAAACTATCAGGACCCCAAGATAGGGGATAAGAAAAAACAAAGTTAATTAAGGACTCTTAAAAGCAAAAGAATCGAAAATGCCAAAAGGAAAAATAAAGCATAAAAACAACTTTTAACATCATTATGGGCATTTGCTACTCTGTATGAATACAGGGTTTTCGCCATGCAAGTCAAGATTATTAACTACCTAGAAACAAATATTCTATTTCCTATTTAGCTATTTCGCAAAGTATACTTGTTAGAATTTGACAGGGGGGGGGTGTCTTGGGAAAACCTGGATTCAACAAGGGAGACGAGAATTGAAAAAGTTTGGGAACCACTTCTAACCCACAAAGTCTAACCTAACCATCCCCCACTTTAATATTCTAGCTAAATGACACTACCGTCATCTCCCCAACAGAACACACCAAACTACTTGGTGTTGAGATTGATAATAATCTCAGATTTGACATTCACATTTCTCTTACCATAAAAAAGTTCACAAAAAACTGGGGCATTGTATAGAAACAAACAATTCCTCACCAAAATAGCAAGAATTTTTGTTGCGAATTCCCACCTAATCTCCTCTTTACTCTACACCTCTCCTATACTTACCAACCTTAGACAAACTGACCTAAATAAGCTCGAGCCTTGCTACAACAAAATTGCTAAGTTTGCCACTGATGCATCATATCACAGCCACCACTGTATCTCACTTATAGAACTTGACTGGCTTTAACTCCCTCAACTTCTTCACCTGAAACAACTCTCACTCACTATCAGTTAGTAAGTTATCCTCTTAATGTCCTATCCCTCCAAAACCTTCTCCAGCCCTACTGCACCACTTGACCACTACATTCCAGCAGTAAAAATCAATTTCTATTAACCAAAGCCAAGAACTCAGCTGGGGAAACTCTATTCTTCTGCATTGGGTTGGGAGGGTGGCCTAATGGTTAAGGTGTTTGCCTTGCAAACACAAGGTGCAGGGTTTGAGTCTCACAAGGGATAATTGGCTAGGCTTACAATGGCTCGCAAGGCAGTTAGCTTAGTACTAACCTATGAACCTATAATATCCAGATTATGGAACACTCTCTCTCCTCCACTATAACCCACTGCCATCAGGCAATCACTTAAAGGCCAAATACTCACTTAAAAAGTAATTGGTTATGTACATACACCAATCCTGACTAGTGACCTTCCTTTTACCTCCTCTTCCTCACCCCTTCTCTAGCCACACTGCCTCCCACTGTTGGATCACTGCAATGTTTTCCTCTGCTGGCTCTGGCTTTCCCCAGTACTCTGCCCTAACCCTACACATTATCTCTGACCCCTCTTATAACATCCTCAACTACCTTCCTTCATCTCATCTTCCAAATACTTCTCCAGCTGTCTTAACACCTATCTACTTCTGACAACAACTTCTAACTACTCACTCAGTCTCTTTTCTCAATCCTTCTGTCTTCCCCCCTGCTGCTCCTCTTAGCCCTTCTAGCTTGTTCCACCTCTCTAGTGGAACGTCTGCTTATGTATCTGTTTGATTTTATTACAATCTGTATATACATAAGTACCATTATTCTTAGTCTCTAGCTAGATATTCGAATACCCTGTAAAAATACTATGTTTGCTATTGTATGAATAGTTTGCTATTGTATGTATAACAATCATTCTTCATTTATCTATTATGTAACTTTGTTGCTCATATATTTATAATGTGGAGCTTTTCTCCCTGGACCTCCACTGAAAAAGGACCTGCGTCCAGTCAGAATTCCCCGGTAAATAAATAAATAAATACATATTTATCCACTAATACTTACCCAAGATAGAGTCATTTTAGCAATATACAACAGTAATCTATAATAATGTCTGCAGTCATCATCTGGAACTGAGCTGAGAATTTTATGAATTCACCTAGCTTTTCTTTAATGCCAAAACACATGCTTAAACTGGAATAAATTCAACCATACCCCTCAACCTGCAGGCACTGAAAATAGGAACAAAAGCCCTTTAAAAATAGGAATATCTGGCAAAAATCGTAACTAATTAGCATGAAATCTGAACACCAAATAGAACATAACTTCTGCTTCTATTAGAAATGTGGGGTACTGCTCAGGGCATGTTTAATAAACTGATAGTGACAAAATGATGGAAAAATATATGCACATTATCAGAGACAATGAAAATCTGTAGATTTTAAGGAATGGTATCAAAAAATTCTACCACACAAGGTCATTTTGTGTTTGCTTTAGAAAATGGAGTTGTGAAATGTGTCCTCTTTCTTTAAATCATGGTTGCCATTAATATGTTCGACATGTAGTGTACTTTTTTTCTGTTTATTAGGCAGTTTCAAAAATCACGTGATAAGAGAAATTTAAAAAATGGTCTGAAGGGAAAAATCAAGCCTGAAAATGGGAATTTTCCTTCAAATTAGTAACAGTTGAAAGGTCTGAACTTAATTAATTACTCTCTAGTAAACTTGTTTTGTGCCGCAATCACTCATTTGCTGAAAAAATGCTTAGACTAGAATTTCTTTCTTTTTTTCTTTCTTTCTGTCTTTTTTTATAAATGTCCAAAATACCAAACAAATCACAGAATATAAAAGTGAGATAGCACACTTTATAACAAGTACAAACAGTAAGCCTATATAATATACCACAGTTACTTGCCCCAAATCAATCATAATCCATTAAATCACTTTTCCTACTAGAGCTTTTCTACATAAAACACTTAAGACAAACAGCTAATAGCAACATACCCAGTCTGCTGGAAATTCACCTGCAGTCCACACTGACATTTTACAAAGCCACAGTAGAGCATTATGAACTGGCTGTGAAATGAGCAATCAATATATTATATGCCTGGTTCTTATGTCAGCAGCCCAGGTTTAGAAATTAGCACCAAAAATGCAGAAATGCAAAATACTTCTTAGTTTGCATATAATGTCTGCTGAACTTTTAACAATGACATTAGCTGCATTGTTATTCTTGTATCCATTTGGCCAAGGGTATACACTCTTTAACCTCATGATAACAGAAGCTTACTAGCTTCTGTGTTTCATCTTTTCTAATGCTTAACCTGGCTCCGCATACCTACCCATCACTCAAAACGTTATATCTGCTTCTCTTGCCATGACGCCTCACCCATCGTATCACCTGTTCTGTCTTATTCTTTCAGCATCCTTTTGGTAGACAATCTTCTATTCTGTCTGTTTCCTAGGAAAAATTCATACTAATACTAATTTTATATTTGACAAGGATGGGTCAGATTATTTTATTGGTTCATTGAAAAGATGATCACCAACTGATTACTACATTTGATTGGTGAATTCTTATCAGTGAAGTAAACAAAGCTTTGTGCTGCCTAGGTAGGTACTATGGGCCTTTGAAAGTCCACTGAATATCCAGTCCGTCTATCCTGACACTGTCCTTTTGTCTCTGAAAATAATTGAACTCTCATTGCCAATAGCTAGCTCAATTTCAAGCAGTACATCTAGTTTTCTGTTTAGCATTTCTCTATAAACCAGTTCATGAAGGTTGTAAGGGCTTTCTCACTTCTGCATCAACCATCTAATTAGATATGCCATTTTCATATTAAGCTGATAGGTTAAGGATTTGTTAATCTGAGCAAGCAGGGCTCAGAAAGTGCAGAAAAGAAGTTTCTAGCTTCCCTAAATAGCAAGGGGTTTCTAGACCACTTGATGTCACAAGACACTTACTTGAATGGAATTATTTTCTACCATACTAAGATACGTTCTTGCCACCACATATTAACAAAAATAAATTTACAAATAAATGCTGTATTCTGCTGCTTGGCATATGGAATAACAATATCCTGCATTATGAGAATGTATAACTCATGGGCAGTTGCTGAAGAACAGTAGAAGCCACACTAACCTGTGTGCTGAAAGTTAAATGGACCATTTTCAGCTAACATTTAGCCTTTGCCATCCTGTTTTCATTTTGTTACAGGCATTGCAGTATATCTATTTGATCACCGCAGCTTAATCAGCTTAGACTGTTTTTTTGCAAATTAGGAAAGTATATGGGTCAATAATTTTGTTGGATATGCCTACTATTTCAGTGATACTGCCTTGAAACTAAGTGTGAGACATAAATTAATGTCTTCTTACTATTAGGTGTAGTGCATTTAATTAAACGAGTTTTGTAATTTAAGTACACTTTTACACAGTATTTCTGCTCTTTAATTGAAAACTGGCTGCTTTCCATTTTTAGTAACTGCTGAACAGTGTTTATTATCAGATAACTTTTCTTTTCTAACTCTGAAGTTTACATTTTAGTGTAGGAAGTTTATGTCATGAAATGCAGATGAAAAGGGCTTGGACATATTTTTACTTCAGATGTTTTGATTGCATTTGGAGAAGGAAATCCATGACAAACAGTACTTGTCCTTAGACTCATATCAGATAGTTTTGCTGTATAGGTACCACATATGCTTATAAAGGTGGGCTTATGAATTTGGACATTTCTTAGCTCACTGAATATGTAACAATGCTTCAAGCAGAACAACAAAACACTATGGGGATGTTAATAACCAGGTAAACCACAGGACCACAAACAGTGGTATATTATCAGTGATCTGTGCATGACATAAATATGGTGCAGTTTATGGCAAACTAAATAGGTCATCATTCTCAAAACAGTTCCATAATTATTCATACGAGTACAAGATCTAAAGACAAGATGACAATGATGTGGAAGAGAACACTGCTTTCCAATCCCAAATGAAAAAAAAACTTCCATATGAGTAGAAACAAAAGGCCATAAGCAAAGAACGTAGGAGAAAATGGAAGACAGTGAATGATTTCATATGGATTCATTTCCTACATTCACTTTTCAGTTACCCACTTAATTTGATATAAGGCCAGAGAAGCAGAGTATATTGTGGAAATCAGTGGACACAAGGCAGACAGACCAACCCTAGATGGGGGGCAGGGTCATCACAGGATGCACATGTTCACTCACTGACACACAGATTGCACACCTACAGGCTACTTGGAGGATTGCTAGTTCACTGACAATGTGCCTTTTGGATGTATAAGGAAACAGAAGTACACAAAGAAATATGGATGCTGTTTAAATGTGCAGATTCCAAAAGAGAAGGCATCCCAGATGAAAACCAAACTGTAGAACCAAGCACTGAGAGGTTGTAATTCTAAATGTAGGTACCACTGTGCCTGCCCCTTCGTATTTCAGGTCAAACTAGCAGAACTGCTTAAACTGAAATTCTGAATACTGTGCAACAGATCATTCTAAACTGGCATAAAAGGACAAGTAAAATGTAAATTGCTCTGATACTGGGCATAAACTGGTTGTTGTTGTTGTGTCTTTCAGCTTTTCCTGGTTAGGGATCGCCACAGTGGAACTCCGGTCCGCTAATGATTGGCAATAGATTTTTACGTGCTGAGTTGCCAGCCCTAATGCATAACCTTCAATGAAGGCACGCCCATTCACGCATGTCTCCACACAGAAGACGCTCTAGCTGAGAATTGAACAGGACAACGTCTTATTGTGAGGCGACAATGCTACCGCAGCACCACCACCACAGTATGTACACTACATTTTATAGAGTACTGAGTTAGTTTGTCAAGATTTGTACTATTTGACATTTAACAAACAAGATAAGCACTCATTTTTATATAGATATAGAATGCTTAAAATTGTAATGAAGTGACTGAACATGAAGCAGTGGGTAGCTTGCGTGCTTTTACATAATAGATTTACTGTACCTATGCAGCTACATGCGCGCACACACACACACACACACACACACACACACACACACACACACACACACACACACACACACACACACACACTGGTCTTACATGATGATGATGTTGGCCAAAACACCGATAAAGTCTTCTCTTTGAATAAAGCATAAAATTATTTTACTTGTATCCAGACACCTAATATGGCAACGCCAAGTGTAAAAGAATGGATCTCAAATTAATGTCATCAGGACCACATATCTGACCCTGACCGGTACAGCAACATCTTATAATGCTTTCTAAGCATGATGTGTCTGGTTCATTACAAGAACTCACAACCTTTAAGCTTAAAGGTGGCTGTGCTACCAGTTCCATCACACTGCCATAAATATGATCGCAGACATGATTACATTTAGGAAGTATTAACCAAAAGTATAAGAATCAAGAGACGATAGGTTCATAGGTATGTACTAGGCTAGCTACCCCTGTGAACCATTTTAAGCAAAGCCAGTTTTACTTTTGATGCTTGAATTAACCTGTCCATTTGGTATAAGACTGACCTTACGGATCACATAGTATATAATTATAGCTACTGTGAATAGCTGGGTTCATTCCACAGATAATTTGTGGGCACCCATGCATGTGATACAGTATTTATGAGCTGCCTCTCTCCATTAGCAGTACAGAGGGCAGTTCTAGATTAAATGTTCTATTACCCATCCAGATATTCAAGAGGAATATGGACAAGGATACGCTTTGTTTTATGCAGATGGAGAGTCTATTCCAGAGCAATGGTATCCTCTGTGAAATGTAAGTGTTTCACCAAACCATCCTGTTGATGTTGCAGAAGAGGTTTATATCCCTGGATCAAGTATTTCAGATGCCATTTGACTTGCTGATGTGCAGTAAATCCATCAGTATTAATTTGGAGGATGCCTTTTATGCTAGATGCAGATCACCTCTTAGCATTCTGTAGGATATATATATAGTGAAAAGGCTTTGAGTCAGTTCATGTAGGACATATTGTTTAGGCCTTTTGTCCTTTTTAGTGTTGTACCTCTGTAGGCATTCCAATGGGTGTATGTACCTGGATAGATACATGCCAAAGAGAACATTATATTCAGTGACTGACCTAATGAGGGCTGACTAGCAGGGGACAATGGCATCTCTAGATCAAGATGCAATCCCTTTGTTTAAAAGCTGTGCGATGTTGAAGGAATTTCTTCTGACAGTGTACACACATAGGTAGAAAGTTAGGGCCACATAAGTCCTTAAATCCCAAACAACTGGGTCAGGTCTTATGGGTGTACTGTCAATGTAGCACTTCAAAGGGATAGATATCTTCCCAAAGGATATGATAATGCATTTTTTTTTGTCTTTAGTTTCAGTCTGTGATCCTGGTACTAGTTATTTGTTTGAGACAAGCCTTCCTACAGGATGGCTAAGTCATTTGGGGATTTAATGTCAGCTTCTAGCTTGTAGTAATCTGCAAACATAGTCAGCCAGAGCCCTTTGCTATTGGATTTTACTTCTGAGAAGTAGATGCCAAACAAGAGATATCAGCTCCTGGGGAACTCCACTGGTGACCGGTCTCTTTTTAGGGATAGCTTCACCTATTTTGATTTCCTGCATCTTATCTATAAGCCTGTTGACAACCTAGTGGATGATATAGGAGTTTATTCTCAGTTTGTTTAGCTTTCCTAATAAGCTTTGACTGGTGGGGTGTGTCAAAAGTTTTAATCAGGTTGAGGTATACAGTGTGAACCATTTTACATTCATCTATTCCTTTGGTGACATTTTTAAAAAAGTCCATTAGGATGAATAAGCATGACCTGACCTTAATGAATCTAAACTGACACAGGTCCTGTGTTTGTAGGTTCCCTATGGCATGACCTGACCTTAATGAGTCCAAACTGACACAGGTCCTGTGTCTGTAGGTTCCCTATGGCATGACCTGACCTTAATGAGTCCAAACTGACACAGGTCCTGTGTTTGTAGGTTCCCTATGGTATGACCTGACCTTAATGAGTCCAAACTGACACAGGTCCTGTGTTTGTATGTTCCCTATGGCATGACCTGACCTTAATGAGTCCAAACTGACACAGGTCCTGGGTTTGTAGGTTCCCTATGGCATGACCTGACCTTAATGAGTCCAAACTGACACAGGTCCTGTGTTTGTAGGTTCTCTATGGCATGACCTGACCTTAATGAGTCCAAACAGACACAGGTCCTGTGTTTGTAGGTTCCCTATGGCATGACCTGACCTGACCTTAATGAATTTAAACTGACACAGGTCCTGTGTTTGTAGGTTCCCTATGGCATGACCTGACCTTAATGAGTCCAAACTGACACAGGTCCTGTGTTTGTAGGTTCCATATGGCATTATCTGACCTTGATGAGTCCAAACTGACACAGGTTCTGTGTTTGTAGGTTCTCTATGGAATGACCTGACCTTGATGATTCCAAACTGACACAGATTCTGTGTTTGTAGGTTCCCTGTGTCCTTATCTATTCATTCCATTGTAAGTCTTTCCATGATGTTGCATATGAAGCTGGTCAGACTTATGGGTCTGTATTTGTTTTGTTTTTTGGAAGACTCCCTTATGCAGGAAAATGACTGCAGCTGTTCTCCATTTGCTTTGTACAAAACCTGTATGGAGGCTGAGGCTGGACAGTGTTGTTAGCAGGTGGCTAAATTATGCATCCAGGGATATAGCCAGGACTAAGCAATGAAGTATTTTTGACTTTTGATAGCACTTTTGGAACTTGGTCTTGAGTGACAGCTGCATGTAAGTCAATTTCATGCATATCGTGTGGAATAGACAGAGGGGAGAGAGAGGAGGTAACATTTGGGCTGAATTTAATAGTCAGTAGGTTCACTATATATTCAGCCTCAGTGTAGGTAATATTGTTCACATTCAGCTTAGTGTATTCCACCTTTGTGCTTCTGAAATTATGAACATAACAAAAATACTGTAGATCTTGTGATTGTCTTATGCGTGGGTGGCTGTTTTAACTTCAAACTTGGCTTTGGTAGATTTTATTAAGCTCCTGAGTTGTTTATTTCAACGATGAGGGCTCTGTCATTCTGGTAATTAGTCTCCTTACTTTTGGACAAAATGATTTTCTTTGTAAAGTTTGTCAATATTGTTGTTCCTGGTTGTTTCTGGAATTTGTCCTGTGCTTGTCCCTAGAGGGAATAGTTACATCTGTGCAGCTGTTTACATACTGGTATAGTACAATGGTGAACATCGCTGCATATTCCGTGGAGTTAACTGGGTTTGTGGTGGATTTGAAGCTCACTGATGCAACACTTATGAGTAGGTAGTTTGTCTTCAAGAAATTTCAAAATGTACTTCTAGTTTTGGTTTTATTTCAAAAGAGACTAGTTTATGGTCAAACCTAACAGGTGCATAGATATGCAAGGGATGGTGTAAGATGCTCCCATATTACAAATGGCAACATCCAAGATGTTGTTTCCTGTACTTTAGCATTTGTTTACAGGAAAAGTCCAACTGGGACAGAGCCCATTTTCAGTGGAGGTCCAGGGAGAAACACTCCAGATGCATGTCTTTGGAATGTGGGAGGAAAAAGGACCACCTGGAGGAAACCCACGCAAATGGTGGGAGGACATGCAGACTCTGCACAGAAGGCACCCCAGCCAAGAATTGAACTGGACAACCTCTTGCTGTGAGGTGACAATGCTAATCACTGCATCACTGTGACCCAGTTGATTCTCTGACTAATTGTTCCAGGGTGTGTGTATTGACAATGTCCAGGAACTTTGAGTGCTTTTACACTAATGGTGTTATAAGTTTCTCATTCTATGGTCAGATAATTTAGCTTACATTAGAAATGGGTATTTTGTTTAATACTGAGTAATTCCAGTTCCTATAGATAAGAATTGTGACCTTCTTGGGTAACAGTGGGAATTTTATGGCTGGCTGTCTGAATGAATATTTGGTGTTCATTCAGTATTTTAGCAGTTAAACCCATCAAGGCATAGTATTATTTTGTAGTGACTGCCAGATAAACATATTTATTTATTACTTATTTTTTGATTGATTGATTAGTTTGTGATTGTTTTGTTTTGGTGACTAGATTGTTTGACTTGGCCTCATTTATCTTCAACAGGTGACAAGGTGAATGATTGAGAAGTTCCAGCAGTAGTAACAGTATAATAAAATAACAAAAGTACAATAAAAATCTGTTTGCAGGTGCCCAAAAAGAAGACAAACATATGTTACATTGATAGTTTCAGGTGAAAGCATAATACTTATCATGTATGTAACTGACATTAAATAAGTGGCAAGATAAGAATATAGACTAGCTGTGTAGCTTCCGGGTGATTGAAGTAAAACACTTTCCTGAATGAGAAGTGCACTGCTGTCAAGGTCCCATCTTTTCCACGTGGCATGCTATACATCACCTGGGAAGGATTCCATTCCATCAACTACCGAATGATGTGCAGTGCACAGAATGTTATATACAATGTGCCTGTGCAGTTCTTTCAATTCCCATATCTTGGCAGCTCTGATATGGTCTGTTTAGCACCCATCTATGCCAGAATCACAGCCCTGCACACTGCTGATTGATGCCAAGGCTAACACATAGGTCATGGAATATTCTGGCCTCGTGGAACTGATGACCACCAACACACCTCCCCCCAGTGAGATGTTTGTACCTGCAGAGGCAGCGTGGTCCACTGATGCTGCTCCTGTTCATGCAGGTTTTGTATCAGGTGAAGGGCTGACATGGGTAGGAATCCTATGCTAAACACAGGTAAAGATGAAGGTCATCCTTGACCTCTGAAGTCTCCACAACTGAGAGTCACTGAAGTGCTTCCTTCTCCCGTCATGTGTATGCAGTTCTCATTAATGTATAATTTCTGTTTTGCAGCAGAAGGCAAAATTGTGGTAAACAGGATAGACTGCCAGAGTAGGCAAACCAGTCTCAAAAAGGCAGTATAGGTCTGTGCATGTACTGTATTGCTACCATTACTACATCTGCTTACCACAACACATTTTTTTTACTATTTAACCATTGCTTAGTTGTCCATAGGCTTTACAGATTGATAATTTTTCATTCTTTTTTTTCTTGAGCTACTATCATAAAAAGGGTTACTCCTGCATTTGCTATACCTGTATAAATGCACGTATTGTTTTTTTACACAGTACTGAATACTTTTTTTTTAATATTTCGCCATTGGTTAAGTTGCTTTGTTTTTGCACATTTTTTATCCACTTACTGTCTTACTGTCCAGCACTGTACCAGTTATACTGCATTGATTTCCCTGTTGTTATCCTCTTTTGTGCAATTGTTGTTTCCTTGCCACTGTATTGCAATGTTTTGTTGACAGTTGTTTTTACTTCCTTGACTTATCTTACTAAAGTGCTCCACATTTCACTGAATATTGTATCTGCGTTATCTTTCCCATTCTGTTTAATTATGTTGCTTTGTGGGTTTTTTCCATTTTTTCCCATTTATTCTCACTTTTTTCCTGCAAGATCACCCATAAAGCAGGTAACAGTGGGGCACCATTTATTACATTCTGCAATGGACACTTCTCTGACTCCTGAGTTCCCAGTGGTTCCCAAGTCTGCCTTTCAGAGTCACAAAGGGTCACCCTCTGGAGGATGACTTGGAGAACATGCTGATGGCTTCCATTTCCTGCTTCTTTTGTGGGTGCTGTAGGCTGCTCTTAAGAGAATGGCATGGATGGACCCCCTCCCAGAGTTACCTGTATTAGGTTTGGTAGCTAGTAAGGACAGAGGTGGGTTAGTGGCCTCATCATACAGCTGGTCAAATTATGTAGTCAGCTAGCCAGTCCTACATTGGATCACCAGCAGTAAAGCCCGGCCATGACGCTGGCCATAGGGGTGACTGACTCCTGGTTGAGTTCCACTCTGGGATGTCTTAGCATGCTGTCCTCAACCCAGCCTGTACCTTGTCATAGTGTTCTTGTATGTCAGTCCCTATCCCCTGTTTTGTCATCCAGTCCTTACAATCATCAGTTGTCTGCCTTCTGCCTACTGTCTGCCTGTCTGTCTGTCTGTCTGTTTGTCTGTTCAGCTCCATTGTCAGTCCCTTTTTTTGTCAGGATCTCTTTTGCCAGTCTTTGTCTTTTATATATTTGTATGTCGGCCCCTGCTGCCATTCCTATATCATCTTTTCTACCAAAAACTTCGCCATACATACTTCTCCCCTCTCCATCTTCTGAAAAAATCAAAAAAGGTTTCTGTTCTACAAAAATGCATAACAATAATTCATTAATTCTATCCACAGATCCTTTCCTATTGTCCTTCTCTGTATTTGTCTTCTTGCTCTTACCCATTGCTGTTTGTCCTGAAACCTCTTTCATTCCCAGTTATAAAATCAAATCAGTTAATACTTTGCCATATAACCTTTATTTAATGTTCCTCGCAGTACCTGTGTTGCAAGTATGCAGCAGTTCTATGTGCAGGTGAACATGCATAATGTTGCACACAATACCGGCAAGCTGATGTTGCACCTCTATGTGTGTGTGTGAATATGTGTAGAGTTGCACATGTTGCCTGAATGCTGAAGTTCTCGGCTCATGTGACAACACATAGCATGGCCCTCTCGCATGTGTCATGACTGTTCATCTTTGAAATTGCAGGGCTTCATTGTGTAGAACTATCCCAGGCATGTCCACACAATGTCAGCACCTATGCATGACTCATCCTCATAAATTCTCACTTTGCTACCTTAAGCATGCAATTTATTGCAATAGAGCCACATTATACTTGTTTCTGAATACCCACCATAATCTTTTTAGGATTATCAGTGGCAGTGAATGATATATATGATTGCATTCATATTATGGAATAAAAAGCTGCTCATCTTGAGAAATATAATAATGCTTTGTAACTGTAGTTAAGCTCAGGACTACATTTATGGCCCCTTGCTGTCATTCATTGTTACATAACATTACTATGACAAAAACAGCAAACATTTGGAAGACAAAGCACCTTGGATTTGCTGTAGACATACAGAAATATAAATATGACTGCTACAGTGCTTGACTAAAATAAGTAGTAGTTATTATAAGGATTTGTAGTGATAGTTATTTTAGCAAAATATATATATAAAATGCAGAAAAATGTAAAAACATGTTATATGCTAATGTGAAAGAAAAGATATAAACTCCCTAGATAATCTCAGAATTGAAGTCACAGTTTAATTTTTCTGTGAACCAGTTTTATGTGAGTAGTTTGAGTTGAATGATTTTTTCTGTCTGTTTTATTTGAGTTGTATAAGAAATGGATTCACAAAAGTACCCACCTACAAAACTGTTTCTCATTATTGTGTGGATATCAGTAGACTATAGCAGGTCTTAGATTTATGCCTTGTGAATGCCATCTGATACAGTTTCTAATAGACAGGCATACATTAAAGTTAAGACACTTGAATGCTAGCATTAGCAGCACCGGCAAACTTGTAATCTGGTGTCAAATTCTACTCGGCCAAGTGACTTAAAGGTTAAGTAATATGGTGTGTTTGCCGTCTGTGTGAGGTGACGACCATCTAACATCACTGAGACATATTACTTTCTATATATGTGTGAGGTTAAATGAAAGATTATTGTATAGAAATGAGGTGACCAGTAGTCTAGTAGTATAACTCTGTATTGAGTCTGAGCATTAAGTCAAGGTCTGCTTCTTGAAAAGCATCTGAGAGTCTGGCTTGCTTTCTTTACTGTGCTGTTTACGAGAG
Organism: Protopterus annectens; assembly: GCF_019279795.1. Classification (NCBI taxonomy): domain Eukaryota; kingdom Metazoa; phylum Chordata; order Ceratodontiformes; family Protopteridae; genus Protopterus; species Protopterus annectens. Next base: position 1,130,282,035 of record NC_056725.1, on the reverse strand, counting down.
TCTCAGATTGCAACAAACCATCAGTAGATGAACAGGTTACTTAATGTCCTCCACCATTTCCCAAGTTTCTCAATAAAGCATTCATTGAAACAGAAGGGGAATAAGATACCTTCTACTTTTTGCTTCAGAAAAAAAATATCTTTGGATTTGTAAATGTTTGAGTTTGACTATAAGACGTTTCTTGTGTTTCTTAAGTGATCCTAGATGGAGTCTTGCACTGCAGTTGTTGTGTTGGAATTATGCATGCATGTAGAATCATCAACAAAAGTAATACATTCAAGATCTCTATAGGGGTGTTGTATTTGTTTAGTGGCTATGAAGAAATGCAGTGCTCTATTAAACACCTTTGTGGAACTACTTCATCAGTCTGAAGGGCTAGAGAAAAGGTATTGTCCCACTCTACTGTATTTTAAGAAACTGAAGGCATCTTTGGAGCCAGCTAAGGCTGTTGTGGTCACATCTTATTTTGTTTATCAAAAGCTTTAGGCAGTAGAAGGAGATGACTGATGTATCTAACACAGAATGGCTCAAGTTATCCTAAGAAACTGAGAGATGAGGAACATTGTATCAACACTATGATCTCTACTACGTTTATTTTGTGTTATCACTCAGTAAGTACTCGGGTTGTAAGATTAGGAGCTGTTCACAAGCATTTTTATGTGTTTTTGCTATGTAGTTTAGAATAGAAGATATTGTATAAATATTAAGTTCTGTATAGCCATATCTTCTTTATGCAGTGTTACTGTAGATCCCAGGAATTACACTTAGCCTCAGGCTAAGTAATAAGACTGGAGATGCAGAAGAACAAGAACTGTCATCAGACAGGAGGCATTTGAGGACATGATCCTAATACAGTTAGTGTCACAGATGTTCAGGTTAATGTACTGTTATCTAACAGTGGTCATGTAAGTATGTGGTTTGTAGTATGGGAAAATGCTATGGATGCAAAGGCAAAGACAAAAGTGTGGCATTTGTAGAAGAATAGATCATGCTGTACTTAATGACAGATGAAGGTTGATGATAAAACATTGTGCATGATGGTGATTGATGATGACATCATGTTGTGCTTAATTGCTTGATAATGATTGATGGTGAGATCATGCTGTGCTTGACAATAATTGATGTTCAGACCATGCTGTGCTTATAGTATTTACTGATATCTTTGTATTGTGTTCATAACTTATTGCTAGTAGCTGACTTTTATGTATTTCTCTGGAGTTCAAAAGTCATCCCTAATCCTTGTCCATGCATATGTTTTCTGGGGAGTGAAGCTTGCCAAGATAAGGTCAGGAGAGGTGATGCTGAATTTGGATCCCACAAAAGTAACAGTTTCATGGGAGGGGGCATATGGTGCATTTACTGATGTTTCTTCTTATCTAGTGGGAAGAAAGGCATGGAATGCCAGGCATCTTTGTCATAGAACTTCTAGGAATGGCACTACAATACTAAAGTCAGTGTAGCTCTGGTACCTGATAATTAAGAACTGTTATCGTTGAAATCTCAGTATCTGTGTATTACTGCTGTATAGTCATTTATTTTTTCTATACAGATAGGGAAGAGGGATGGTGAACAGGTCAACACAGAAAAATCCAGAAAAGCTGTCTAAAGAAAAATTAGAAAAGTAATTTTTGTACATGATGGTTTGTGGTCTGTTGTGAAGAATTTACAGATAAGGAGCACAGATTATTTTAGTGAGAAAGCGTGCATCTCCCAGACTTTCTGTAGCTACCAAAGCCATAATTATAGTGTTTTTTAGATTCCTAAGTTAGGTTAGGTAACTAGGAGGAGGGTAGAAGAACACTTAACAGATCACGTAGAGCAACCTGCAAAGCAGCAATGAAGACAAATGGGAATTTAACACTTATGAGTCCTGAGTTTAGCAGGATGTGACACATGCAAATTAATGGAATTATAGGACATAAAACATCAGTCCATCCATAGGGGGTGTTAGGTCTTGGGATCTGTCTGTAAGTGGCTAATACATGGAATCAGCCACCTGTGATTATACTTTAATTGGGGATGGGGCCAGGCTGTTAGGCTGAAGACCCAAACTGCAAATGTGATGTTGATCCAGGGGGGTGGGGGTGAAGTCTGAAAAGGAAGACAAGGCCTAAAGGAGGATGTCTTATGGGCTGTTCAGAAAAAAAAAAAAAGTAGGGGATGGGCTAAAGTTGAATGATGGCATGCATAGCTGACATATTTTTTCAATAAATCTGCTAGGAATTAAATGTTTATGGATATGCGTGAACAGAAAAAAATATATGCTGTGCCTACTAGAAGTGAGTTATAGTCATGCAAGCTATATAAATATTAACTGGTATAGTCTTTAACAAGGGAAGGAGTTGTTAACAGAGGGGCCATTTGAGAAGCAAACCCACTCTGTTGGCACTATTCCCACTGACTTATAATAAAATGCTATCAGTTTAACTGTCAATTTGTACACTGAGGGCAACAATTTTTCATAAGGTACTTCAGATGGGCAAGCAAAGCCACCCATATTACATGTGATACAAACAGGTTAATAACATCTGCCAATAGCCTCATAAAAGCAAGCATTTCCAATGATCAAAATGTAAACCCCTCTACAAACTGCTCTATTAGATGGACCTGATGAAGCTCAAGTGAAAAGTGTTTTCTTACATATAATTCTATAGTGGTTGTTCATGGTGTGTTGTCATGCTTGAATTCTCCTTTTTACATGCATGTTAAAAAATAATAATCATAGTAATAACAGTAATAGTAATAGTAATAGTAATAATAATAATAATAATAATAATAATAATAATAATAATAATAATAATAATAATAATAATAATAATAGTAATAATAGTAATACACCATTTAACTAAGAATGATGTTCCACAGGTTGCTGAACTGATAAATCCTCATGGGTCCTTCGGGTATCTTCAAATGAGGACTAACCTCCAGCCTGTGAGATTGGCTCCTTGTTTTTCCATCTGCTAGATGTTCCTACAATCAGTTTCCCTGGACCTTCCCTCTATTGTCTGTAACTCTCTTTAAATAACTGACCTTTTGAATGCAATATATTAGAACAAGAACACTTGTCCATCTACATACTTAACTGAATAAACTTTTTGAAACTTGAACAAGACGTCTTTATCCCTCCTGCAAGGAGTGCATCACAGAGAGAGAGAGAGAGAGTCTCCTAGATCTGTTAGCTAAAGTGATTTTATCTGGACTAATCCTTTGTACTCTGTTATTCCTGTCACTCTCTTGGTCACCCATGGGATTTCAGACGTGATTCAAGCTGTTCTCAAAGGATTTCAAAAAGAGAGGGAAATGTATAACGGTAGACCTTAATTTCTCATTCCTAAACATGGAAACCTTTTTTGGCGTATGTGACTGTAGTATTAATATCCTTTAATGAAGTTATGTGATGAATTCCAGGCATTGTGTGTGCACTATATTGAAGTTTAGAAATCTTTAATATGTTTATTTTACTGCACCACATATAAATAGGTTATAAATCATTTCTAGAAGCAAAACACTGAAATTTGTATCTGATGAATATGCATTTTAAGATATAGTATACTTTTGGAAAAATTAAAATTGACAAGAAGATTTTAATCTTCATGCCATTACATTTCATTTTTCATTCAACTATTGTTAGTTTTAGCATACCAAATAGGGCTATTTCTGAACGCATACAACAGATTTACATAATCAGAAAGTAAACTTACAAAAGATATTACTATAACTGTTTTATATTTGTTTTTCATTCAGTGGGTACATTTCATTGAGAAGGGTCTACTCTGTCATATTTTCATTCAGCATATTATTAAAAGCTAATTCATGTATACTCTGTAACAAAAGAGACAATATTGCTTTTAAAATGCTACAGGCATTGTTTCATTTATCTCTTGTAAATCTAACTGAATACAAATCCCCAAGTGTAATCACCCATAGTAATGTTTCATATTTAACTTTACTATTTTTTTTAAATACTGATGCCCTTAGCTATATTAATTATAACATTGAAGAAACAATCATAAGTACATTGCCTTTTATATTTAATACTACGATTAAGAATTTTTCAAGAAAACCACTTAGGAAAAATTTAAATAGCAGCTAGGAACCCAAAGTGATAGACTGTCTCAGCATGAAAGTTAAAACAAATTAGCTTACAGAAAAAAAAATCTTTTTACTCTAAGGGTAAAGACTGAAGAATCAAAGTTGAGGGACAGATCCTTGCTTTTTAACAATGTTATATATAGGTCCATTTGGGAACATTACATATACTTACAAAACAAAAGCAACACAATTGGTTAATTATTCATTCATGCATTTAATTATTCATTCAATCATGCATTCATTCATTTGCTCACTCATTTTCGGCTACATGCTTTACCCAGTTTGGTGTCACAGATGATCTGGGGTAGTCATTACATATCCTAAGGATAGCTTCAGATTTTTACCTGATCTGAAGTAACCTTGAGTTGAGGAGCAAAAAACATGCCCATTTCACAAGTTAGAGCTCCTCTACGCTGTTACAAGGTCGGTCCTCACTACACTGATCCTCAGTATGTACTACTCAACTTTACCTTAAGGAGTAAAGAAAACAAAGGTCTATTTCCTGATCAGGTGCTCCTCAGCTCAGGAACAAGGTCCATCCTCTTTGGTCTCTTATCTGCACTGTTCAGCTCTCTAAGCTTATAAAAAGGTCTTTTGCTTTTAAACTGTAGCAAACTGCTTGCAGCAAATACAGATGTACATCTTTGTAGCAAGCAGTTTGCCACATTTACAATACTATCCACTAAGCACTTCAGTGCTGAAGCCCTAAAACCAATTACAGTAGCAGAGTTGATTTCTGAATGCTGGGACTGTAATTAGTCCATATCATGCACTCTAATATCCTTCACCTGGGGCAGCTGTCCCTTTTTCTTTGCCCTAGCTGTCCCTTCTGAAGGATAGATCTTCCATTGGGGGTCTACCACCAACACACAGGCATCTCACAGAGGTGGAAATATTCCTGGTAACAGTACCTTGGGCAGGTGATAGAGCCCTCATATCTGGTAGTGGCTTAGATGTTGGAACCAGGCTAGTGACAACTGGCCAGGGATCTGTAAAGGTTGCACCAGCTCAGTACAAGCACAATCCATTACTGTTGCAGAGTAATCTGTAATTGTGAATGGGTTAGTCAGCAGAAGACATATGCATATCAGTTGTGCAAGAAAATTTGAGAAGAAACCATGATTTCCAGCATCACACCATATGTAATTCCCATAGGTTATGCAAATAATCAACATGGAGCAGTATGTTTGCCATGTGTTGATGGGAGTGACACCTATTTTCAAAAACTGACACAAAGACACAAATATAATATCTTTATGCTTTCACAAGTTCCATTGGTAAAGTATCCAACACAACAGGTCAGTACATGCCTAAAGTCAGTGGACACCTGTGTCTGATGATGATGATGATGCCATGTAAATGGCACAGTCTAATGCCATATTGTCATTGCCACACTAACAATGGAGGGCAGGCACACATCCTCCACAGATGACATGATGGTGTTAGGCCAGGATGAATTTCTTTCACCTCCTGTGTTTGACACTGGAAGTTGTGTCATTGTTTGACCAAGCAAGCAACATGGGAGTTACTAGCATACACACCATCAGTGAGCTGCAATGCCCCCATGGTCTGCACACTCACCAAATGGGAGAAGTATATAGGAGGCCATCACTACCATGATTCCAAGAAAATCCCTCACTTATCAGTCACATTAGGTGTCAGTCAGCAAATGTGCAGCTCAGTGATTCAGATATAGATGAGCACAACAGACACCATGTCAGAGATGATAAGACTGCTGTGGGGCTTGTTTGAGGAAGTGCAACTGCTTCATGGTCTGTAAGGATATCCTGCACCATATGCAGAGTGACATGACATATAGCTACCTGCAGCAGACATGGCTGCTGGTGGCAGTAATGGACAACTTTGCATCCATTGGAACATCCACAAGGATACTAGCAAATGTCCATCATGGGTACACAAGGAGCCAGAAGTGCAGTGTATATTCACAAGGCACGCACATGCAAATGGCATGCACTGTTCCAAAGAGAGAATCAATGTCACATCTGGCTGTGGTTGCCTCCATCCATTTCCATGCATACCCTCATTATCATGATCAGCACTGATCCTTCTCCACTGTATGTACACCTCACCAAACTACTCTATCTGGTTCATGAAGTTTTATGCCATCTTTATCTCTTATAGGCCTACTGAGTACAAAACCTAGTCTTAGTCATTTATGGCATCATGGGCTCTAACCACCTACGTCTTCCCATGTAGGAGGCCACAGCAGGGTTCCCATGTATGTTCCTAAAGTGCTACCCATTTATGAGACATAATGCCTCCTGTCCTGATACCAAAGAGCAACATAATACATCTGGTCAGTATTTACAACATAGGAGCTCCATCATGACACAGGAGGATGTGACCCCTGCCTCCTGCAATCCTTCCAGTTACAAGCATGGTTAGCATGTCAACCTCACACAATCTTTCCACCTACAGTAGCATTACTGTCCTCTGTTACAGTATCCCATTCCTCCCATGCAAATGATGATAACAGTGCCTCTTGCATGTGTAGGTAAGGTAATGTCTGATGCATAGCATGACCAGTCATTGTACTGTAATACACAAACTGGGTGTGTTAATGCATACATCATTTTTACTCTGTGTTGTCCATGTCTTGGCCCATAGTTATGAACAAGATGGCACCTCTTTCCTGTGCTGCTACATATTTCACCCATCTAACCCTCATATGGGACACAGCTGATAGTGTAGCATTATGCAGACAATGATTGTATTAGTGTGGGTCACTGATACATACAGTGCAGGGAGCAACAACAGATGACATTTCTGACACTGGCTCCAAATCTGTCTGCTAATACATGCTAATCTGCAAATGCTGATGCTATTCGTAGTATCATACTATGAGCAAAACTGCTGTATTCTAGAACATTCTGATGTTTAGAAAGAATAACCACCATGGCACATCATGCCAGTTTTGCACACCTCTGACTAGCAGTGCCATGGTTGGGTTTGTCATTTGCATAAGTAATAGCTCTGACTAGCATGTTGGTGATTATTTGCATACCACTATGCAGTCATTTTCATAAGATGCACTCCATGATACTTTGCCAGTAGTGCAATTCCTCTTCATGTTTCTTCGAATCATCCCAACCCTGCATATTGCTATTCACCACATTATTTAATTTAATATTATGTACTGCTGGTGTCTGAGTACCCCAGATAAATCCTTATTCAAAACCCCATAGTGAGGAATGGATATGCTGGGGCACAAAGAATGTAGATCATCCTTTAGTGGAGAAGAACCTACAATATAGCCTAAAGTCTCAATTCAATGAACAAGTTCTATGCTCTTGCATAAATTTCTGGCATCAGTAGTGCCTCAGAAAGATTCATCATTCTGCATAGATAAATATCAAGTAACTTATCTAATTATTGTATGCATGACTCAAGACAACTCATTTCATTATTTCAAAGTTAATTAATTTGTAAAGCCTTTCCAAATAATGCTGGTTTCCAGACATTATTTTCCTCCCAAGATGTATATTCAAAACTTTTCTGTCCTTTGGCCTATAGTAAAAATAACTATAATCGCTTTGTCATTATAGAGAATTGTACTTGTTTTAGGGATTAGAAATAATAGCCTTTCACTGTTATTTAGGATAATTTTTATGTTCTTGTAATGTTTCCTCCTAAATATGTCTGTTATTTACTTCATAAAACTGATGCATCCTCTAGGTAGTCATAAGGCAGTCACAGTAAAAGATTAATATTTTACAAACGCTGCTGGGGTGCAAAAGGATAACGCCTTAACTGCAACCCAGATGGTACATATTCAACTCGCAGAACTAGTGCTGAAGTGGCTGTACAGGGGTGGGACAGTGTGAGTGAGAGGCTAACCTTGGTTTGTAAATCCTGGGTGGAGGGTGCAGCCCAGGCTTGCTGCAATATAGGTTCATAGGTTCATACTAGGCTATCTGCCCTAGGGCATTTATAAGCTAGCCAGAGTGTGTTTGGCTTTCGCCACCCATTTTAAATTAATTTTGCTATGCCCTTTTTCGAGGTTAGTATACTGTGCCTCTGTCTAACAGTGACACAGAAGTGATACCCGGGGTAAACCTACAATCTCCCATCCACTCATCAAGATTCCTCTTGAAGAGAGTCAATGAGGAACTCTGCCTAACCTGGACTGGGATTTTATTCCAGAGTGAAGGGAGCCTCTGGAACATTAAGAGCTTTGTGGGCCTCATGCTACATGCAGGTCAACCTCTTAAGGCTGCCGTAGGGACATAGTGGGTATTAGGATACAGCCATCGACAGCAATATTACACTGCAACAGCATCATTGATCTCCTTAAAGGTCCTGGATGTGGAGTCTGCTTGTGTTGGGGGAGGCTAAGTCAGGTCTGGTAGACCAGATGAGATGGTGGCAGCTGATAGTCAACTGTGGGGATGGGAGAGAAACAAAAAGATTAACATGTGAAGTATAATGTTTTTTACTGTTAATTTGTTAATACAATTTGATTACTTTTGTATAAATGTAAATTTGCTCATGTCACAAGTGATAATTCAATAAAAGTGATTAAAAAGGGTATCTCCCTTGAATGCTTCATTAATAATAATGTTTTTGTTATTATGCAAATCTTACATTTTCATCCTTTCATTTTTAATATTATATATAACATGCAATTTTGCATTGTAATGCTTTTGTAACTATACTAACAAACTTATTTTTTCCTATATCTATAAAACATTCATATGCAAATTTTTATAGAGAAGAATAATTGACAATGATGATTATCATGAAAACTTCCTTGTTTTAAATCAGTACAGTTTTGAGCAAAGCAAGAAATAATTGTTTTCTAAATAATCAGAATATATTTTAACAATACCAGAGCTAGAGTCTAAATTCATCTGTAAATCATTATGACTGGTATGAATGGTATACTAATGAGCTCTACTGTTATTAAAGAACACCTTAAGGTGCAATTTCCAAACAAAATTGAAATAGTTAATTTTCTAATAATTCAAATTCAGACAAGAAAGTACAAGCAAGTTTAAACATCAGAGACAAAGCAGCTTTATGATAATCTGTCAGTTTATATCAAGACATGTTAACTGGTTCATTATACAACAACACCCCCCATTAATATTCAAAAATGTGCACGCTGATTGGTCAGCATGCACGTTGTAAATCAGAGTTATAGTAATGGAAAAAGGTCAGGTCGCCCGGAGAATTCAAGATGTCCGTTGCTTCACACTGTCTCGCTATGTTAAAGGATTTTAACATAGCGAGACAGCTTTAAAAAAAGCAACGGAGAATCTCTGTTGCTTTTTTTAAAGCTGTCTCATTATGTTAAACTCCTTTAACATAGCGAGACAGTTTGTAAAAAGCAACGGAGATCTTGCTTTCTCCGTTGCTTTTTTCAAAACTGTCTTGCTATGTTAAATGGGTTTAACATAGCGAGACAGCTTTAAAAAAGCAACTGAGATTCTCCGTTGCTTTTTTTTAAAGCTGTCTCGCTATGTTAAACCCATTTAACATAGCAAAACAGTTTTTAAAAAGCAATGGAGATCTTGTTTTCTCCATTGCTTTTGCCCACAGCTCTGATGTACTGCGTAGGCATGCGCAGTACATCAGAACTGCCGCAGAATACCAGACAGCTGCGGAAGGGCAGCAAGGAGGCATTATACAATGCCATTATTTAAGAAAAGTAATTATTTTTTTCTTAAATAATGTCATTGTATAATAGCAATAACCCACTTCTGGGTGGGGGTAATGCTGAATTTACCCACGGTTGGCTTTATTTGGCCACTCGGGCTTCACCCTCGTGACCAAACCACACATACCGTGGGTAAATCCAGCATTACCCACACCCAGGCATGGGTTATTGCTATATTATTTAACTCTATTTCTTAAAAATTTACAGTCATAAATGGGTCCAAAAGAAATATAAATTCACTATTTTTTTTTAAATTATAGAAACTGTACCTTCAAATGTTTCCATGCCACCTTCTCTCTCAGCTTATTTATGTATGTTTGTTTTGTATGTATTTATTTGACATTTGTTGACTGGGAAAAGTCTGATTGGGCAGAAACCCATTTTCAGCAGAGACCAATATATAAAAAAATAGATAAGTACGCAGAGAATAGAGGCTTGCGGTTACAGTTAAGTTTCAGTATCAATTAGCTGGATAATAGTGTAACATAAAACAAGAGTTAGCAAATACAATTAAGTTTCAGCATCAGTAAGATAAGATAAAACAAGAATAGTTGGACTGAACATTGAGGAATAACAAGTTTACTTGTAAATCAACTTATAGCTACAGATAGTTATGTGAAAGGATGGTACAGAAGAGGTAGAATACGTGTATGTACAGCATTTAAGAAAAGTATATGAAGTAGTAGGTAAATATTTGGAGGTTAGTAATGAGAAAAGGGGATACAGAGAAGAAGATGAAGAGTTTGGAATAGGAGTAATAATTGTGTGTTAAAGTAAGTATGAAGGGGAAGATAAAACAGAATAGTAACATTTTAAATTGTAGTTTGATTGTCCCCTATAATTTCCTTCATTCATTTTTGCAATAACACCATTTGCTGGTTTCCTCTGAAATTTCTTTCATGTCTGTTCCCTGGGCTACCGTCTGAAAACTTACTTAAATTATTAAAGCTATTCTCTGAATCAGTTGAAGCCAGTGAGCATGTGTCTAGTATCTTCGATTCCACTCGGATGCAGACATATCGTTCCACTTATTTTCTGTTTTCTTTACTCCAGTATGCTTTTTCCTTTACCTAAAAGGTGTGTCTTTTTACAGTTTTGCAGCTCATGTTCCAGGTTATTTCTTTTTCTGTGCAAGATTTCCTTCTGATGTGTATCAAGTTTACAGTTTGTTTGCTCAAGGTTACTATTATTCAATTGAACCTCTACTACAGTTCTCAAAAAATGTAATTTCCTCAGTCAATTTACACTGCTTTACATTATCATGTTCTTTTTGGATCTTTGTCCATTCTGAAATGCAGTTATATATTCTAGCAATCCATCTTCTATGGAACTTTTTGTCACTGCTGTCCTGCATGTTAAACGGTCTGCTAGCAAATGCATACACTAAGACCTCTTGGCAGTTGTATTTATTTCCACATATTTCTTCACAGTTTTTAAATTCAAATATACATTTAATTCAGTCACCAGCAGTTTATGTTATCCTTCAGTCTGTTCTCTTACTTCTGAAGTGACATTCACACTTGCTGCAAGGACTAGGGGAGGACATAAATCCATGACTTATTCTCTTCTCTTACTTACCATTTTATCAAACAAAATGAAAAAGGTTGCTGTATCTTCCAATCTTCCACTGCAGTAGCATTAGGTGGTTGTCTGCTTTCATTCATTGTGGAAACTTAACCCATTGCTTCATGAGATCGCACTCTTTAATTCATTTGTAATAGTTTAGGAAAGTCATTGGAAAGTCCACAGTTTTCAAAATCTGGAAACACCAGACAGTGGTACTGATGGTCAATAAAGACTTGTATAGTATGTTCCTGGTGTGGTAGGGAAATGTACGGTCCTTCTGAAATAAACCTACAAAAATTACAATGACCACATTTAATCATCCCCATTCTGACACTCCCAATGCACTTGTTTACCTTACTACTACTTCTTTCAAGACCTGGAACACACACTCTACAACTACCTGGTCATTTTTCTTGTGGAAGTAGGGGAGTAGTGTACATCGGGTTATGCAGTGGCTGCAATTCATATTATGTACGGATGACCACCCGTACTTTAAAAGAGTGTATTAGAGAACATGTATATAGTATTAAAAGTAAAGATTTAAACAATGCTTTATATAAACACACTATATAGTGTACAAAATATAAAAAAACATTTATTTTCTATTTTAGAAGAAGTGCCTGTTGATCCCAGAGGTGGTGACTATAAGAATATTGTGGAACAAAAGGAGACTGCTTGGCAGATTAGATTAGGGGCTGATAAAAAGCCCAGTCTAAATGATGCAATTAACATTAAATGTTTTCTTAAATATAGGAAACTTACTATTAGGAAGTTTTAATTTATTTTCTATGATTCCCTGACAGTTATACTTCCCAGTGCAGGCTGCTTTAACAATTCAAGTGTGCTTTTAATTTATTAAATGCTTTGGATTTTTTATTGGCTTACATTGTTTTAAACTAAGTATATTACTGTGGTTGCCTTGACTTGGTTTTTATTGTTTGTTCTGAAGAAGTCCTGTTGAGATGAAAGCGTGGAATAAAGTTTTTATACCCTAAGCTATTTGCTTTCCAGTCTTTATTGACCATCAGTCCCACTGTCTGGTGTTTCTTGGTGTGTATTTGGACCTTGGTTACACGTTTTATCAAGTTTAGTTTTCAAAATCTGTTGACTGCACAACCAGTATTTTATATTCCATTGTTGTTCAAACTGACACAAAGCAACTAAAAGTCCACAGGATTTAAGATAAGTTCCAATTAGTTCAAAATGACCACAGTGATGTTTTAAAGAATGCAATCGCAACAACAAAAACACAGCTTTTCATGAGTATTCTCTCTTTTGAGTCAGCATCAGGCTTATCAAACAGTAATAAAAAGAACAAGTTAAAGCAATATTTCTAAATATACCAAGCCCACCAATTGTAAGACATGATAAGTTAAGAACAGCAATTAATTAAATCAAATATTTCCACAGTACACTGCACCCTCCACACCAGTAGTCTTTCTAGGCACTACTTCTGAGATGACACCCCTTAAAGAAAAGAGAAACACATTTATTCCCCTTTCTCCAAGTTAACAGAAACTTTGAAGTAGTGTATTTAGTGATGTGGCCCATAGGGTAGAACCCATACACTGAGGTAGAAAGCATATCATGTTACTTTAAATTTTGAAATGCATTATGTGATTATCTACTGGGTTGTTGTAATGTCAGCTGTGGTGCATCAGGCATAACAAACAGAAGGAAAATTAGCTGTTTTATAGAACATAATGGATAAAAACAATCATAGCATTTTGAATTACACTAATAAGATTGTTATGTCAGGTACAATAATAGGAAACTTTGTGTAAAATGTTAAAGTATTAGACAGACAAACCATTGGGATAATACTTTTGATACTTGGCTAGGCAGATGTATTTTAAAGACATTTACTGCTTGGTCAGGTACATATATTTTAAACGCATTGACTATACTTATCAATAATTACAGTCAATCGGTTCAGGTTTGTAAGAAATATTTTCAGAAAAATCATGTCAGTATTTAAAAATTCCCAAATAGTTGGTTCCTGGTGGAACACCAAGCAAAACTTGTTAAAGTGCAACTTATTAGAACTGGTGATAGGGATTGCCAACTCCGTAACTAATCAGAAAAAAAAAAAACAAAATAGAAGCAGTAATGTAGTCTGGGATTTCCAAAGTTATCTGGACTGATCATTGCTTTGCATATAGCACCTTGATCTCATGTTTTCTGCCACTGAAATTGGACCTAAAAATAAAACTTGGATTGTGGCCCACATATAAGTAGACTAAATGTGTACAAAATGCTATTTAGAGAACCTTAGGTGCAGAGTACATAACAATTTTAACCCTAGCAAAACAGTCCTTGTTTAATGTTCCCTGGCTACCTGTCTGTGCAGCATACTTACAGAATGGATAACAAGGAAGTGACTGTAGTAAACTAAGCAGGAAGGGCCCTGTGTTTTGAAACAGGAAGAAAACACATAAGTACATACACCTTCATACTCCTGTGTAATATTTGCACCTTCTCTGCCTTGATAAAGGACAGATCAAGGTGTCTACTAACATGGTTCACCACTACCAGCATATACCTTATTTGTGAAACATGGGATACACAGAGACCTCACAATATCCACAGCTATTCTCTGAAATGGTTCTCAATAGCAGACAAAACTATCAAAATAGTTTTTAGGGTTTGGTCCTGCCTTGCCTAACTTCTGGGACTGTGCATGTGTTTTACAGTACCTCATCATATTTTTATAATACATGATCAATACTAACTCTGCATAAGCCATCTTTAGGTAGACCTTATATGTAAATAAGGGTATTAATTCTGTGTAAGCCTTCTTTACTTCTACCTTATACCGTTATGGCAAAAAAAGGAAATAGTATGGGTATGGTCCAAACTGCCCATTAGTAGGTCCTTTATACTACCAGCTGCTAAATCACTTCTTCCTCTGGCCCTCCTTCAAGAGGCCATTCTCTGTACAATAATCCTTTAACCTAGAGTATGGACTCCTCCTGAATATCAAGAACCTTATTATCTCTCAGGTTCCATAAAGTAATGTCTGAGAGACGAGCTTGTCTCAACTCTTTCTTTGTGACCACCCCCAGCTCCTCTTCCAAAGGAAGTCTGGTAACAGTAGAGCCTCATATTCAGACTTGTTACTTCTACCTAATTCTTCCTTTGAAGTAACCTTCCCAAGTAAAGCCCAGTACCATTCACCAGCTGTGGCTCAGACTTAGGCTTGCTAATACTGACTAACCCTCTATATCTGAAATAGGCATGTCAACCGCCTTGTTTGTTGGTGGAGGGGGGACTGCCTGAGTCCTTCTTCCTTTTGTCTTCCCTATATTTTTGCCTGAATGAATGTAACCATATACACACAACATACATATAACCATAAATAAATATAGATACACACACACACACACACACACACACACACACACACACACACACACACACACACACACACACACACACACACCAAAACAAAACACACTGCATTAACAGGGGTGGAGGGTTTATAGATGATTAGCAGGCTTATGACCCCAGAAGGCATTTTTAAGCCAAGCCATGCTTCCTAAGAATCAGACCCTGTATTATGTGTCTGTGAGGTAAACAGCTTAACCATTATGCCAAACTCCAACCCCAAAGCAGTGAGCAGATTTCCCTGTGAAACATGTATGCCAAATTAAAGTATAGCTCCAGTCACTTATAGGTTCATAAGTTCATAGGTAGGTACTAGGCTACCTGCCCAAAGGCATTTATAAGCCTAGCCAGAATGTGTTGGCTTTTGCCGCCCCCTTATATTAGTTCCCTGTGCTTCTGTCCAGCATAGCCACTGAAGTGATCCCTGGGGGAAACTTTCTGTTTCCCATCCACTTGTCAAGGTTTCTCTTGAAGAGTGTTAGTGAGGAGCTCTGCCTAATGTAGATTGGAATCTTGTTCCAAAGCATGGGAAGTCTCTGTGACAGGAATCTATCCCTCCAGCACATCCTATTTATTGTTGTGGTGAGGTTTAGATCCCTAGAGTGTGTGGCTCGAGGGGATAAAGTTATCTTTAGGTGGAGCATGTCCATCAGTTCTGGGTTGGACATGGCCTTGCATGTCAGGCAGAGATCACCTCTGAGTAGGCGGTATGCAACCGAGTACAGCTGGAGTTTCTTCAGTCGAGCTGCATAGGGCATCTTTTTGAGGCCAGTGATCCTCTTGGTGAGGTACTTCTGTGGTCTTTCCAACTGTTGCAGGTGTCTTGTAAGGTACATCCCAAATGGGGCGTTGTACTCTATGATGGTCTGATGAGTGATGAGTAGAGGGCACAATGACCTCTTTTTATCTGGATGCAAACCCTTTTGTGATTAGGTGGGCCACAAAGAAGGATTTTCTAACCACTTTGGCAATGTGATTATCAAAGGAGAGATTACTATCTACTTGGGTCCCCAGATCTCTTATTACTTTTTCCGTATTTAGGGGACTACCACCTATGTGGTAGTTTGTGGGTACTTTATTTTTTCCAAAAGGGATGACTATGCACTTTTTGGCATTTAGCCTGAGGCCATGATTTTGACACCAGGTATCCGTCTCATTGAGACCCTTTTGGAGGATTTCTGTGTCAGTTGGAGAGTCAATTATAGCCCCTAGTTTGCAGTTGTCTGCGAACTTGGTCAGCCATAGTCCTCCTGTGCATTCCTGTACCTCTGAGAAGTATATGCCGAACAGGAGCTATAACTAGGAGCTAGGAACTTGCTATATCAAATCCACTGTATCAGTGTTATCAGGCTTAGGAATAGATTTGTCTATGTGCGGTCATCAGACTGGGGTTCACAGTTGTACAATCACAGAACAGGTGAGTAAGACTCAGCTTCCATCCAGCTGGCTTTAGACATTGGTACTAAGGTGGATATGCTAACTAGCCTGATGTCCCAAATTTGGGATGACACCCCTTCAATTAAAAATAATAATAAAATGTACTATAAAGACAACCCTAGAACCATGTAATATAAAGACTGGATTTGTAGAATAAGCAATGAATCTACAGCCATCTCTAATTGTGCAGGAATAACAGTGGAAAATGAAACAAATATCAAGAAACTGTCAGAGATTATTAGATGTGGAAGATCAGAGCTGGAAGAGTAAGCTGAGGTTATCAGAGATGAAAGAAGATGCTGAACAAGATGATCGCTGTAATTTTTGCAGAAAGCACTTCTGGATTTTCTAGTTTATCACAAATAGAACTTAAAGGGTCAACCACACACTAAAAGCTGCACAATGATCAGGTGACCTGCTAGGCAGATTGTGCTTCACCCACTTAATGACATGTGCCAAGAAAGCATACTTAAAACTGCTAAAACAGGGAAGTCCTTTGATGAGCAGTTAACATCTTACAATATTCCAGGACTATGAGCTTGGCATGAGAGCAAAATTATGAATGTTCAAACATTATGGGTATTTAGTTGTTCCATCAAGTCTTCTGGAAGAGCTGACACTTTACTCAGCATACATATGTATTATCTTCAAGTTATATATAAACTAAAACCTCTCAGAGAGGTTTTGGCTCAGCAGTGGCCATTTGGGTTAATCTTTGATTTTGAGTATATGTTCTGCATCTGAGAGACCTGTCATGGAAATATTATAGGATCAAGTGATTTTTGGGCCTAACCAATTTAGTTTGAGGAGTTTGTTTTCATAGATGATTTTCAGATCTTCCTCAGTGCTGTAAATTTATTTTGAGTAGATGGCCTGGATCTGAAAGACCTGTCATGGGGATGTTGTGGGATCAAGTGATTCTTGGGCCTAACCAATACTGTTTGAGGAGTTTGGTTTCCTAGATGATTTTCAGACCTTCCTTAGTGCTGTAAACTTAATGTTAATATAACTAAGTTTAGTAGTAGTGGGACCGCATGCCCCCCAAGTAAAACCTTGTTTCAAAATTTCCCTTGAGTTTATATGCAACACGTGGCTTTCATATTGCAGGAGTGAGCATCTGTGTGAGGGATCATGTTTTGATCTGTCATAGGGTAAGCAGATCTCACCTGGTAACCTGGCAACCGTTGTTATGGATAGAGAACTCTGCTCTACCATGCTCAGGTTGCTACCAGCATGACCCTCACCAAGACACATGGTTGAGGAAATGAATACAATTGATTAATGTAACTTTGGAAATACTTTCACATTGCATGATGTAAGTTTATTTGAAGTGAGATAAAAGTAATTGTGAAAATAGTTCTCACATTCTCTAAGATATATGTTTGTATGAACTGAAAATAAGAGCTATGGATTAACCAGAAAGTTGAGATATTTATAGTAATATAAATTTTCAGATGCAATACTGGTTTCACATGAGGAGTGAAAGGGTAATTGGTAAGAATGTTTAGAATGCAATGGCAGTATATTCAAATTAATAAACTTTACTATAATGTTCAGGAAAACTTAAATGTACTTTATTATTAAGGTTATACAAGTACACATGTATGTAAGTTACTATTAAAAACAAAAAGTCAGTTATTGTTGACTTTTCAAATGAAGCATCACATAAAGCTTAAAAATCATTTATGTAAATCAGTTAACTGTATGGTACAAATCAATATCCTCCAAAGTGTTTTGTGAGTAAAGTTAAATAAAACTACATTACAAATTATGACTGTTTTCAGAAACATGCTGTGCTTCATGGCATGTATTGACTTCAGTGATTACTTGCTCTTACTGAGACAGAATATTAAGAATCAGCATTACACAGACAAATGCCACTCTTCTCTTACTCCATGTGCTATGAATTAATTAAGTACCTGAATGTTAGGCAGCTTTTCCGAAACTTTTATTTTCCTATCCATCATTGGACTTAAAAATCAATACACCTTATATAGTCATGTATTTCACTTTCCATTTTAATTTATCTCTTGAAGGTATTGCTTTTTCACTTGCATATGATTTTTTGTTTTTGCTCATTGTAAGTGTGCTGAATTTTAAACAATGACAGAAAGGTCAGGAATGTGATAAAGTACCCTTTGATATTGAAACAGAATATACAGAATTTTGCTTTACTGCAGTGTTTGAAAAGTAATTTATCTCTGATACCAGACAAACAAATTACAATAGTATTACTGAGCAAGACAATACCTTAAAAGCACGTGGAAGCAGTAACCGCTAGACAGCTTAAGGTAAATATGAAATTATATGGCAGAATCATTAGGCGAGGGGTCATTTTAATTCAAAATCTAGCAATTCAATACAGAGCTTGTGTTGTAACATTCCCATATATACACATTCCCTGATCATTTTTGTACACTATGGCAAAATGTATTACTGGTCTCGTAACCAGATGATATAGGAAGGCAATGCAATTTAATACATGTTAAAATGAGTTAAATCTAAAAGACAACACTATTCATAACAATGTTTGTGCATCCATATGCTGACAAGTGAAAATTGAGATCATTACACACACCAGCATTCGTGTTTTGTGAATAGCATTATCTGTAACATGTGACAGAGAAATTAAGTTTAGAATGATCAGTCTGTTCATTAACGGAGTGCTTTTTTGTCACAGTAATATAGAAATGAAAACTATCATCTTTACATCATATTATCTGTTTCTTCAATTTCCTCTCATATTTCCCAAATGAACAAAAGAGAGTTTCAGTGGTTAAGGTTTCTACATCACTGCTTCAGTGTGTGTGTGTGTGTGTGTGTGTGTGTGTGTGTGTGTGTGTGTGTGTGTGTGTGCGTGCAGAGCTTGTACATTATGCCCATATTGGAATAGGTTCTCTCCTGCCTGGCAAAAACAAACTGATTGACTATACTACATTATTTATATATGCATTGCATTTACACTTGGAAACAATTACAAATGGATCAGTTCACGTATTCACTTAGCAAATAAACAAATAATAAAAAAAAAATAAATGCATTAGATTTTCTTGTTATTATGAAGAAAAGATTAAAAAATGGTAAGTGATTTACACATGACAAGTGAAAGCACATATTTAACTGAAAGAAGTGTCAACACTTACCACATATTATAGCAATAACCCACGCCTGGGTGTGGGTAATGCTGGATTTACCCACAGTTGGTGTGGTTTGGTCACAAGGGCGAATCCCGAGTGGCCAAACAAAGCCAACCGTGGGTAAATCCAGCATTACCCACACCCAGAAGTGGGTTATTGCTATTATACAATGACATTATTTAAGAAAAAAAATAATGACTTTTCTTAAATAATGACATTGTATAATGCCTTCTTGCTGCCCTTCTGCAGCTGTCTGGTATTCTGCGGCAGTTCTGATGTACTGCACATGCGCATGCCTACGCAGTACATCAGAGCTGTGGGCAAAAGCAACGGAGAAAGCAAGATCTCCGTTGCTTTTTAAAAACTGTTTCGCTATGTTAAATGAGTTTAACATAGTGAGACAGCTTTAAAAAAGCAACGGAGATTCTGAGTATATGTTCTGCATCTGAGAGACCTGTCATGGAAATATTATAGGATCAAGTGATTTTTGGGCCTAACCAATTTAGTTTGAGGAGTTTGTTTTCCTAGATGATTTTCAGATCTTCCTCAGTGCTGTACATTTATTTTGAGTAGATGGCCTGGATCTGAGAGACCTGTCATGGGGATGTTGTGGGATCAAGTGATTCTTGGGCCTAACCAATACTATTTGAGGAGTTTGGTTTCCTAGATGATTTTCAGATCTTCCTTAGTGCTGTAAACTTAATGTTAATATAACTAAGTTTAGTAGTAGTGGGACCGCATGCCCCCCAAGTAAAACCTTGTTTCAAAATTTCCCTTGAGTTTATATGCAACACGTTGCTTTTTTTAAAGCTGTCACGCTATGCTAAACTCGTTTAACATAGCGAGACAGTGTGAAGCAATGGAGATCTTGCATTCCCCGTTGCCATAAAAAAAGAGTTATAGTAATGGAAAAAGCCCGGGAGACTGGATCTTTTTCCATTACTATAACTCTGATTTACAACATGCACGCTGACCAATCAGCATGCACGTTTTTGAATATTTAATGGGTAGTCGTTGTATAATGGTAATTTGATACCAATATGCAGAACTATCACACATTTTTGTAACCAGACCATTAACCATAAAATAAACTGCAAAATGAGTTCTGTGGTTACTTGGAGAGAATTGCTGCTCAGTCGTTATACAACTGTGAAATTAATATGTAAGGAGGTGTGGGTAATCAAGTTCACAACAGAGGGGATTGCAGGAAGCCTTGTCCCATGCAAAACTATAGTTTTTGGGTTATTTTTACAAATTTTATTTTGTCTCAGATTATGTTCATCTCTAATTTCATTGAGGTATTTATGTAGGGTTTTTTTCTCTACTTTAATTTTAATTTTGTTTTGTTGCACATTAGTTTGTGTCTGAGGAATTACAAATTACATAATAGTTGCTTCTCCAATTATTAGTTTGCATATGGTGCCATTTAGAATGTTGTTGTGTCTTTCAGCTTTTCCCGGTTAGGGGTTGCCACAGCGGAACTCCGGTCCGCTAATGATGCTGCCATTTAGAATATGATGTGTTTTTATGATGTTGATAGTTTTTTAGTTCCTGTTGATCATTTTTTGTGGAGTTTATTTTGTTCACATATTTATTTCTTACTACTTTTTTATCATTTCCAGGCTAGAAATCTATTGCAAACAGCAATAGGAATTTATTAGCTCGTTAAGCTCTTTTGTTCATAAAAAGGAAAACTTCAAAATAAAATATTCACAGAAACATCATCTTAAAAAGTACATATCCCATGATAACACAATTAATTGCTAAACCAATTGACTACTTAACCTTTGCTTGTCTTGCATTAAGTATACAAGCAAATGAAACAAAATCATTTATCCCCAGTAATTTATCAGCTCTAAGCAAAATTTGACATTGTAATTCCCTATGAGATAAAAAAAAAACAGTCTCCATTCTTTCATATTTAGCAACTTGTCTAATATAAAAAATTGAAGTTGTTGAAATTAGGGCATTACAAACTAAGTTTTGTCTAAGCATTAGTAAAAGCTTTCTTCTTAACGGTGTTTACATGTTGATATATATGCTACCTTAACTTTTTACTCATCTTCCTTACATGAAGTGCAGAACAAGAGGTACATAAGGCAATGTATATTGCTTCAATAGTATTACAATTAAAAAAAACTTGCATTGAATAACCTTAGCATGATTACCCACCAAAATAAATGGGCGTGTATGCAAGAATGTTTAGAATTGCCACAATGGGTCATTTTATTATGTTATTTCTGGGATTATTAGACCTCATGTTTTTTTTTAATTATACCTAATATTAGAAATGCTCTTAAAATAAATTGTGGTTTCTCACCTATTCTGTCTGTGACCCCCAGCAAAATGTTCAAATAATTTTCAATATCTATATGGTCCAAAATAGAAATAAAACACGTGGCCAGATTATAATCTTAGTTCTTATAATTATTTATTCCAGCCTTAGTTTTATAATTTACATTTTGTGTATTCTTTACTTTGATATGAATCCAGTAAGTGTTTATGTAATGAAGCAGAAATGGCGTTCGTACAATTGAAAGACAAGAATGTACAAATAACACACCTTTTCATAACTGCATCTAAAGAATGAACTATGTAATATAATAAACTAATCAGCTTACAAAAGGAGGAGTGGAATGGAATACAATAAACCAATCAGCTTACAAAAGGAGGAGTGGAATGTAATATAATAAACCAATCAGCTTACAAAAGGAGGAGTGGAATGTAATATAATAAACTAATCAGCTTACAAAAGGAGGAGTGGAATGTAATATAATAAACTAATCAGCTTACAAAAGGAGGAGCGGAAGCATGGCAGTTCAAAGGCAGCATGAGGATGAGGTGAGGTGAAGTAGAGATGACAAACATCTGCACAAGTATTTGTCAGACCTGGAAAAGTCTGCAAATAATGCCAGGAATTACAGCAGCTGCAATGCTACAAGCTAGAACAAGGAGGCAGAATGAATGCAGGAGCACAGATGCAGACAACTTTGTAGTTCAAACAAAATTGGCAACATCCATGACCATAGAGGCAACAGGAACATTTTGGAGACTGCAGGAGCGATATCCAAACCAGAATTTTTGATCATTACCTTAGATGCATGAATCTTTGTTTGCTCAAAGCTGCAATGAGTTAGGCCTTCTGCCATTGCTCTACTATTTTCCAAATACCTTCTGAGAGACTACAAAAGATAAGTGCTTATTTTCAACTTTTTGCACGTTCTTATTAATTAAAATAATATTTGCTGCATATCTGTTTGTTTAAACTGTACATCTGTATTTTACTGCATTTTTAATTGTCTGCTAATTGAATTCCTCTTACAAATGTAATTACTGTTCATCTGCTTGCTGCTTGTTTCGTTCATTTTACTTGTTTGCTGCACTTGAAAAAACACTATCATAGACAAGGTTCTGTTTTTTGCTGAACCTAGTAGTGTTTGTGACCTTTAGAACTTCTAAAACAGTTAATCTTCTTTTGTCTGGAGAGGTCCCTTATGCACTTGTGGGAGGAAGGTGCAGTTTGGACTGATACAGCTAGAGTTACTGTTGCAGGGCTCTCTTTAGGGTGTTTTGATTGGATAATTTGAATTTTGTCTGTTTCCTGTTTTTATGCTTTAAAAAGCCTGTGGTTGAACCGATTTGTGTTTGTTTGCACCTGTTCATGCATTACACACTACTGCACCGAGGGATTGCCTGTTATAGACACCCTCTCTCTAGTTTTGCAAATATTACGTAAACTTGAGCTATTCGCACCTAAACGTACTAATACCTACCCCTGCTGTATTCCCCTCTTTGACTGCTATATGCAGACCAAGATTATTCCTAGGACTGCAGACTGTTTCCCTCCTTTACTCCTACCAGCCTGGTTGACATGGTTCTACTGAGGCAGTGTAGCAGCTACCTCATGTACACTGACAACCTCCTACTTCTAAGTCATTCCTGTACTATTTGTGAGAGATGCACCTACATTATTAATCTGGAATCACAGTTCTCTCACACAATAGATAGCAATACATAGTGGGTAGTCAACCCACCTACCATAACTCCTACTCATGACACACATCATACACATAGACAAACATATGCGGAGATGCTCACAAAAATCTACCTAAACACCAGAGACCTCCAAAACACATACTAAACCAACCATAACACCCCAAACATACAATACAATGACACAAGCACAAGTGTCTCACCATCACAGCCCATAAGGCAACGCACATCCACTCCAAATATTTTAGTCATAGGAGACTCTGTAGAGAGGCATAATACAGATGTCCCCCTCAACAAACCGAACAAGGAGAAAGTCATGGCAGCTGTCTATCTGGTGCCAGGATTCATTAGATCATGCAGGCACTCAAGTCTCTCAATGACAAATACCGTTATGATTTGGTCATAGTACATGTTGGTATGAACTACTTGAGAGGTACCACCCTGGAATACTTGAAGAGAGACATGATTAAGCTTTCTGATCATGTGTCACAGGCAGGTATGTACCATTCCTTGATCTGCATATTACCCTCGCCTTAGATGATACCACAATATAAACAGAAAATCATTGACTTCAATAATTGGCTTAGTACCTGGTGTCATTCTAAGGGGATCCAGTTTCTGTCAGCCTGGGATGACATGATCGATAGACCTCAGTGCTTTGCCATAGATGGTCTTCATCTGTCATCCCTGGGATTTTGGCTAATGGCAAAGGCTATTGCCACCCCCATAGTGCCTTTTTTAGGCAATGTCACAAAGACAAGATTTCAGATGTAAAAATGTAATCAAAAAACAACCTTAGGGTTATGCTGCTAAATGCTAGGAGTCTTAACATGAAACTGCATTCACTGGAAGGAGTTTTCACCTTGGAAGGCACTGACATCTGTGCAGTCATGGAGACCTGGTTCAAGGCAGTGGAGAGCACCCCACTCATATCAGGTTACACCTCCTACCACATGTTCAGACCACGAATCGAAGGCATGAAAACTAAAGAAGGCAGTGTATAAATATTCATTAAGGATAAATACACCTCCAGATTGTTTTAACAGTATGAATCCCTGGAGACACTTCAGGTGCAATTAACTGTTGGTAGGACACCTATTTAAGTCATCACCAGCTACAGGATCCCCTCCATTAATCAAGACACCCACTCTGCCTACTTCCCAGCTGAATGGAAAATGGCCACCATTATCCCTTTGCACATGGGTGGTGTTTCCACTGACTGCAGAAACTATAGATCTATTAGCCTGACTAGCCTTATCTGCAAGGCCATGGAGCAAATCATCGTGGACCTTATCAATGAAGATATAGGTAATCTCCAAACACTTGACTCTACTCAGTTTGGATTTGTCAAAGAGAGATCATGCCTGTTAAACCTGGTGGACTTCTTCTAGACAGTCACCAGAGCCCTGATTGAGGGGAAAACTGGGCATACAGCCTACCTGGACTTGGCCAAGGCTTTTGACACTATCCCCCACTTAGGCATTATTGATAAACTCACCCACCTAGATATCGACCCTTATATCATTAGGTGTGTTGCTAACTGGCTCACCGATAGAATCCATACAGTCAAAATAGGGGAATCCACCTCCAACAGCATACCTGTAACCAGTGGTGTTCCACAGGGATCAGTCCTGGGCCTCTACTGTTCGGAATCTATAACTCTGAAGTACAAGCAAAAACTAAAGGTTTGTGGCTGACAAAGTTTGCTGATGATCGCAAACTGGGAGAGGTCATAGGATCCTCAAACAATGTCAACATCCTACAAGAGGGTCTTACACAAACAAATGATTGGTGCCAAAGTCATGGCCTTAAACTCAATGCAAAAAAATGTATTATCATCCCTTTCGGTAAGGGCGATGTTCCTGCTAACTACCACATCAATAGCAACACCTTAAGTACTCATTCAGTGGTGAGAGACCTGGGCACACATGTTGACAGTACCTTACCTTTGATCACCATGTCTCCACAGTGGTAAGAAGGGCATTCTATATTGCTCATCTCATAAGTAAGGGCTTTGCCTCCAGAAAAAAAGTAGTTATAACCTCCCCTGTACTCTTGCCTCATAATGCCAATAATTGAGTAGAGTGCTACTTTTGGTATGTACTTTCCGGGCACCTGCAGCAGTTGGAGAGACCACAAAGTTCCTCAAGGTATTCAGCATCTGTCCTATGTGGATTGCCTGAAATAACTGTCAGTTTACTCCACTTCATACAGACTACTCAGAGCCAATCACTGCCTTGAGTATAAGGCAATCTCTGACCCTGCTTTATTGGAAATGCTGCATAACTGTAAGTCCAATGACTCACTGGTTACTCTCTTTAAAGACCTTATCCTGGTAAATGACATTATAGAGCCTGCTGGAGGGACAGATTGTCTCCCAGACATTACTGCACCCGTGGAACAGACTCCCAATTCAAGTCAAGCAGATTCTCTCCTAGACATTACTGCATCTGTGGAACAGACTCCCAATTCATGTCAAGCAGTACACCTCTTTGGCCCTCTTCAAGTACAATCTGGATGGTTGGATGGGTAACTGTAAATTCACCCCTGGAGGTTACACCTGTGTTTCTTTTGGACAGGTGCAATAGGTGTTGATTGTGTAAACAAGGGCAGAACTTGGCTAGTCTTGCAAAGGCCCTAGAGCCATTAGCCTAGTAACTTCCTATGATGCTATGACCCCATGTTTCTGGCACCAGTCATTTGTTTGGGAGAGACCCTCTTGGAGGATGTCCACATCACTTGGGGAATTGATGACAGCACCCAGCTTGCAGTCATCTGCAAACTTGGTCAGCCATAGCCCACTGGTTTTGGTGTGCATCTTAGAAAAGTATATATCCCAAACAACAGAGGCCCCGAGACCAATCCCCGGAGTACACCACTCATTACGGGTCTACTGCTTGAGGTGGCTTCCCCTATTTTGCCTAGGTGAGTTCTATTAGTGAGCCAATTTGCTACCCATCTGGTAACATGTGGATTGATGCCTAGATGAGAGAGTTTGTCTATTATACCTGAGTGGTGAATAGTATTGAAGGCTTTGGCCAGGTCAAGGAAGGTGGTGTGCACCGTCTTCCCCTCATCCATGGCTTTGGTGACTGTCTTAAAGAAGTCAACCAAACTTAACAGCCATGACCTCCCTTTGAAGAAGCCAGACTCTGTGGGATCAAGTGTTTGGAAGTTGCCAATGTCATTGTTAATGAGGTCCATGATAATCCATTCCATGGTCTTGCAGATCAGCCTAATTAGGCTGATGGGTCTATAATTTCCTGGATCGATGGATAGTCCACCTTTGTGCAAAGGGATGACAGTGGCTGTCCTTCACTCAGCTGGGACAAAGCCGGTACTCAGGCTTTTGTTGGCTAGGATGCCTAATGGTGCTGCAGGTTCCTGCCTGAGTTCATGTAGGATGCAGCCTGGGATGTTATTGCGTCCCATGGAGGCTGTGCTTTTTGCCTTTGAGAGGGCAGTGGTGACTTGCTTCCTTGAGATAAAGGGAGGGGGCAGGTGCTGACGATGTCCTGATTTACTGATGGGAGGTACAGAGGGGTGAAGCTTTCACTGAACCTGTCTGCCAGCAGGTTGGCTATATCTATAGTGTTTGTGTATGTGGTGTCCTTGACTATATATATATATATATATATATATATATATATATATATATATATATATATATATATATATATATATATATATATATATATATATATATATATATATATATATATATATATATATATATATATATATATATATATATATATATATATATATATATACACACACACACACACACACACACACACACACACACACACACACACACACACACACATATATACAGACACATATATATTTATATATATATCAGCAAAATACTCAAGGGACTTGTTTCCTTCTTTGGCTGCAAATAAATTAAGACTCTCTTCACCTTAAGAGTTATTTCATTCACATAGCAGCATACCTCATTTTACTCTTATTACTTCAGAAATCTACTGTATCTCCATTTAAACTGTACTGCTTACTTTTATTGTGTAAGAGTGCATATAATTACAGATATATTTTTATTTGTTATTTGTTTTACTACCACAGCTCTGCTAGATTAATGCAGTCAAGTGCAAATAAGTTGCCTACTCTTTCTGCTTCCCCTTTACAGCAGATCACATCATCACGGCTTGCACCTGTCACCCCTGGGATTTCAGATATTGGCAAAGGCTCTTGCCACCCCCATAGTGCCTTTTTTAGGCAAGGCTCAAAAGACAAACCCACCTCCATAGGTATCACAAGGGATAAGAAACTATGAGTAATGCTACTCAATGCCAGAAGTCTAAACCTCAAGATGCACGCACTCAAAACTCTCCTTAGCATGGAGAACATCGATATCTGTGCAGTAACAAAAACCTGGTTCAAGGCTCCCGAGAGCACCCCAGCACTATCAGGTTATACCTCATACCACGTTTTTTGGCCCCAAAACTTGGACCAAACCACAAAAGGAGGAGTAGTATCAATATTCGTCAAAGATACCCACACCTCCAGGTTGGTGGCAAAGCACGAAGCATCAGAGACTATCCATGTGCAACTAACAGTGGTAAAACTGCCTTCCAGTTTATAGCCTGCTACAGACCACCCTCCCAAACCCAGGAACCCCACTTGGCCTTCCTGAGAACACTGGAAAATATGAAGGTCTCTCCAAACACCATTATATTGGGTGACTTCAACTACCCAAACATAGACTGGAGCATTACTCTAGCTCCAACACCCTAGCCCAAAGGTTCCTAGAATTTATAAACTCAAATGCTATGGAACAACTTGTTACCACTCCCACAAGAGGGGAAAACATACTGGACCTGATCATCACCAACATGGGGACTCTATGCTCCAGACCAGAAGTGTATCCCTCACTGGTAAGATCTGACCATAAACTAATCTCACTAGATATTCACATCCCGACCCCAGCCCCTGCCCAGAAAACCACAGTGAAAAGCTTCTCTAAAGCAAATTTCACACTCCTCAAAACTGAGGTGGAATCCTTCAAAGCCCCCGGGCCTGTGGAAAATACGGCCCAGACCGCAGAATCCTTTAAACACATTCTATGAACACCTTCAGGAATGCATGGATCATGCAATCCCAAACAAAACCAAGACCCAATACTCCAAAGGCAGGCGTCCTGTCTGGTGGACCCTAGCCATAAACAAACTATACAATAGAAGGAGGAAGCTACTACATGATAGAGCAAAATCCCAAAAAGGGAAGGCATCACTGATCAGTATTAGCAAAAAACTACGGGCACTCATAAAATCATCTAAGGTCAGCTTCAAAAGAAAATTTGCACAGGACACTAAGGATAATCACAAGGCTTTCCTTAGTTATGTTAGGAACCTGGGTGGGAATTCCCAGATATGCTCAGAATTAGTCCAAAATGACAAAAAATACACCAAACCCACAGACATTGCCAACATCCTAGCTGACTGGTTCAGCGCAAACTCCCCCCCCTTCCCCACAAAAAGGGCAAATATCTATCCCACTAGAGTGCTGCCCCCCTGACATCTCAGATGCTCAGGTAAGAGCCGCCCTCTCCAAAGCAAAAAACACAGCATCAGTGGGACCAGACGGTGTCCCGGGCTGCGTCCTACATGAACTCCAAGAAGAACTAAACCCAAACATAGAACTACTGTTCAATCTCAGCCTTACTACAGGATATGTACCCAAAGAGTGGCGTACAGCAACAGTGGTCCCTCTCCACAAAGCTGGTGCCTCAATGGATCCTGGAAACTATCGTCCCATAAGCCTGACTAGCTTGGTCTGCAAAGCTATGGAAAGGATCATCATGGACCTCATAAATAAAGATATTGGGGGCCTACAGACACTGGATCCTACTCAGTTCAGCTTTGTTAAGGGCAGATCCTGCCTCTTAAACCTGGTTGATTTCTTTGAAACAGTCACCAAGGCCAATGATGAGGGGAAGGTGGTCCACACAGCCTACCTGGACCTCACAAAAGCCTTCAATTCAATACCCCACTCAGGCATTATAGATAAGCTCACCAGCTTAAATATAAACCCCTATGTCACTAGATGGGTTGCAAACTGGCTCAAGGACAGAACCCACATGGTTAGAATTGCTGGAGCCATGTCAGACTCCAAACCAGTTACAAGTGGCATCCCACAAGGCTCAGTCCTGGGACCTCTCTTGTTCGGTATATATTTCTGGGAGGTACAGGCCAACACAGAAGGACTGTGGCTGACCAAGTTTGCAGATGACTGCAAACTGGGCGCCATAATCAACTCTCCAGCCAACACAAGCATCCTAAAAAGGGCCTCATAGAAACAGACAACTGGTGCCAGAGCCATGGCCTCAAGCTAAACGCCAAAAAGTGTATAGTCATCCCCTTCGGCAAAAACAAAGTGCCCACAAATTACCACATAGATGGTAATCCATTAAGTACGGAAGAAGTAATTAGGGACCTGGGGAGCCAAGTTGATAGCAATCTCTCATTCAACAACCACGTGGCCAAAGTGGTTAGAAAAACATTTTATATAGCCCACCTAATCATGAAGGGATTCACATCTAGATCAGGGGAGGTCATCGTGCCTCTTTACTCATCCCTCATCAGGCCCATAATTGAGTACAATGCCCCTTTTGGGATGTACCTTACCAGACACCTGCAGCAACTGGAAAGACCCCAAAAGTACCTCACCAAGAGGATCAAAGGGCTCAAACAGATGCCATATGCTGCCCGGTTAAAGAAACTCCAGCTCTACTCAGTGGCATACCACCTGCTCAGAGGCGATCTGTGCCTGACATATAAAGCCATGTCCAACCCGGAATTAATGGACATGCTGCACCTCAGAAAATCCAAATCCCATTGAGGTACGCGCTCAAGAGACTTGAACCTTAGCACTGAAATAAATAGGACATGCTGGAGGGACAGATTCATAACCCAGAGGCTCCCTTCACTCTGGAATAAAATCCCAGTCCAGGTTAGGCAGAGTCCCTCATTGACTCTCTTCAAGAGGAATCTTGATGAGTGGATGGGAGATCGTAGATTTACTCCGGGTATCACTTCTGTGTCACTGTTAGACAGAGGCACAGTATACTAACCTCGGAAAAGGGCATAGCAAAATTCATTTAAAATGGGTGGCAAAAGCCAAACACACTCTGGCTAGGCTTGTAAATGCCCTAGGGCAGATAGCCTAGTATGAACCTATGAACCTATTAAAATAGAAACTCTGTTTCAGTTTTCTCCTGTTTTTCTCCCATTTGTATTTCATATATAAATATATATATATATATATATATATATATATATATATATATATATATATATATATATATACACACACATACATCAAGTGGAATTTATGGAAAGACAACTTCTAGTTTGAGGTAAGCACTAAGCTCTGAATGAGTCCTATACAAAGAAGCACAAAGCCATTTTACGATTTGCAGGAGTTTGTCCTCATTAACATCACAGTTGTTATATGTAATACAGCAGCCTCTTTATTGGTGTATATGTATGTTTTTCCCCAGGGTGTTGAAAGCTGGTTGACCTGAATGAGTATCTCCTAACATTGTTCTATAGTATTAACAAGACAGAGGGGCCGTAACATTGGAAGAGCATAGAGGTTTTAGCTGTAGTTGAACAAATGCAGAATTCTAATCTGGAAGACCAGCATACTGCTGTCCAAGGCCAGACTGAGCTAAAGTATTTTTGTTTTCACAGATGTGCTAACTTAACTTTAGCACAGCTCCTGCAGGCTATGTCAAACAGATCTCAATGTATCTTACTACAAAATTAATTTCAACTTACTTTGCTTAAAGATCTTGGCAGGATCTTTCATCACCATGCAAAATAACTGTTCCTGGCTTCCAAAGAAGCTAAGTTGGTACCTTTTCCTGCCCAGTAATGACATAAGCAGCGAACACACCTATACAAACATTACTCATTACCTGTGAATGTTCAACAGAGAAATATGGTTCATATTAACGAAAGGTGGCATCTCTGTGGGTATCTTTGAAGAGGACAGGTTAGTATGTGCAGTGTCTATTAAACCTATATTGAAAACAGATTGTGTAAGTTAATTAATTAATGGACATATTTCTTTCATTAATTAATCTAAAAGTATTACAGAAGAGGGTGCTTTATGTATCTTGATTTCAATTTGATTCAGAATGAGATGATTGTCAAAAGCTTCGGGCTCATTTGTTTATATTTTTAGTAGTGGGAATTTGTGCATTACTGGCTGTGGAATTATTTACAGTTTTCATTGAATTGTTTCTGGTATCTACTTTTTACCTAGTCGTTGTTTATTTTTGGAATTAGTTTTGAATTGCCCTTTTTTCAGTGCCTGAAAATGTTTTCCATATTACATGTAAGCAAACATCTTATTTTACAGGGTATAAAAAAACTGATTAATTAGCAAAATGTTAATTTTCAGAGAATTACATGCACTTATTTTGCCTTTGAAAAAAGGATCTGAAATTGCTGTAGCTGTTCCACGTATGAACAGCACAGCAATTTCAGATATAAACAGTTTAAAAGTTCATAAGACAAATCTTGCATCTGTGCTGTAACAATGAAAAGCTGTAGTTGAAACTGTTTTTTTTTCTGTAAAAGCTCATTTAGTGTCATAAGTTAAGGATAATAATAACATAAACAAACATGCAATACATTAAGAGCTACTGTAACAACCATTTCAGATTTCAAAGTTTTTCATCAAAGTTACTAGGTATAGTGGGTTCAGAATTTGCTTCTGTAGTTATGTTGCATCTATGTTTCCAATGCAACCAGAAGTTAATGACTTTGTATCATAAAATAATGCAATATGTATGTAAATATTACATTTATGTATGTATTTATTTATTTATTTTACTGTTATTTATTTTTCTTGATTATTTATTTATTTATTTATTTTACTGCTGTTTATTTTTTTTTTTGACTAAGTTAGTTTCACCAGATGTCACCTATTTTCATGGCAAGCCCAAAGAGGTGTATTTCTACTTACTAGTGGAAATTTCACCAAGACACTGGAGACATCCTCCATAGGAGGTGACAATGAGGTGCATCTTATTGGGACAACGAGGACTTCCGTGGCCACAACTGGATTAGAGAAGTGCAGTTTGAATACCATTAATACCATTAATACTACTATACATCTGGAAATGGAGCATGTTATATTAGCAAAAGGTGGCTTCTCTACAGATATGTTACAGAAAAATAGTGGATGCTCTTGACAAACAAGCAGCTACTTCTTAATGTAAGGAAGTACAGATCTGTTTTTATTCATGTCAGTGCAAATGATATCATCTGCAAGGATTATTTGACTGTTAGTAGGGAACTGACAGTCCTCTTAGATAGTATAGCTTGTACTGGTGTTAGGACGTATTTTTCACAAATCACCTATAGAAAGGATAGTCAGGTCAGTGTGAATGACAAAATGTAATGTTTAAAAAATGGAAATGTGTAGAATATTCAAGCCTAGTTTTGGGCACATGTGTTCAGACAGGATGGTGTGCACTTGTCAAGATCAGGGAAGAGAATTTTTGCAGCAGATATTTTGCAATATTTGACAAACACTATGCAGCATTTTTGTCAGGTTGAATATTTTGCAGTTCACAGATAGCAACATTTGATGCATCTCTGATGGTTGTTAATGCTAGGAGAATTAATAATAAAGTTTTTTATTGGAAAATTTGCTATGTTCCCACAAGATTGATGTTGTTATTGTATGTGAAACATGGTTACAGAACAATGACTGGGAACCAGTTCTGTCAAGGTATAAATGTTTTTACTGTAACATACATCCTAACAAAAAAATCAGGTGGAGTTGTTATGATAGGGATTAAATATAGTTATGAGACCTGTGATTATTACATGTTCAAAGATAACACCAATACTATAGACTGTGTAACTGACAATAAAGACAACCCTGGACCATATAACAATTTTTGGAGTGTATAGACCACAAAAGTCAAGTGCAGATGACCTAGAGGAATTCATACACTTATTGCAAGAAACACAAGAGGGAAGAATAATATTAGCTGGGCACTTCAATTTATTACAAACAGACTGGAATAATATTGATTCAACAATGTTAGTAAGGACATTATTTACAATGTATGTTCAGGAACAACAATTGCTTCAGATTGTACAAAAAAAAAAACTACCGGGGACAGAACATACTAAACATTGTTTGTGTTCCTAAAGTAATTACTGTTACTTCAAGTCAAGTTTACCACCATTGATGTGCAGTGATCATGGGGTTATAAAGGTTAATTTGTTGCTAGATAATTCTGCCAAACTGAAATCTAAACCAATGCACAGAAGGATAATTACAGATTATATGGAAGCAAAACAGTCACTATGTAAAATTAACTGGAGTGAGATGTTCAGCGGAAAAAATGCAGGTAGAATGTGAAAAGTTTTGAAAAAGAAATTGTTTCAGTGCAAAAAAATCAAAAAAATTGTAACATCAGGATCTAGGGATACAACATCAGGGGAATATATTTCCATAAAAACAAGATATCTGATTAAGGTGAGAGACAAAAAATATAAGAAATGGAAGAGAGGTCGAACTAAAACTTTGAAAACTGAAATAAACAAGCTGGACAACAGAATAAGGATAGTGTGAGACAAGATCAAGAAAAATTTGAAGAAACTTTATATAGAGATATTGAGCATAATAGGAAACCTTTTTATAGATATATATAATGTGAAAGGAGTAAAGACACACAAATTGATAAACTGTGTGCAGATTCTAAAATGTATTCTCAGACACAACAGATTATAGATATAAGCCCAGATAATGGAATCAAATTAGATTATGGGTCGGATTTACAAAGGCTTGCATGGAGTCTAAGATTAGTGTAAGATGGCAGACAGCCAATATGTCTGCCGAGCGATCCAGCAACAGCCGGCAGGGGCGTGCATGAGAGCTTCTAAAGCTACTCTTGCACTGACAGTGTTATGGTATGCAAATTACCTCATTTGCTGCTAAAAGCTATGCAAATGAGATACATTTGTGATCCAGGAAACACTAACCTGTACGTGTAAGAGTAGTGTTATTTGCAGAAATGTACTCCGTTGGTAACGGAGTACCGTTCTGCAAATAGCTAAACGGAGCTATGACAGCTCCAAATAAAGGATGTATCTAGTTAAGGAAGCATGCCAATGACCAAATATAAGGCTATTGACATTTGTAAATGTTGTAAATCCTTAAAATCCATTTTTCCCCCAATCTCCGATGTTTAAGTGTAGCGCCGCGCAAACCTGCGGTGCTTTAAATAAAATGAAAAAAATTGAAAAATAGCCAAAATGTGCATTTTCACTAAAAAGCTTGTTCTGCCATACAGGTGAATGGCAGGCTGAAAACAACATGGTCACTGAGTAGTGGTTGCTAAGGGGAGGAAGCTCAGTGTGAGAGATGTAACCAAGCATTAGTAGGCAATCCTATGCAAATGAGGAGAAGGATAGTGAATCCCACTTTTCCCTGGCATGTGAGCCATGTCCTTAGAGTGTAAGTGTAGGAGTAGGGGAGTAGTAGAGTAGAAGATAGGTGACATCATGAGGGGGTATGTCTGAAAGACTGTAAGCTTATTGGAGCACAGTGACTTGTGTTTGCCCTGAGTTGCTCCGGATTGCAAGAGGCGTGTCTACAGTTGTCCTAGCTGAAAACCAGAAAAAAAAAAGGTGTACGCCATGGATATATCTGAAATTTCTTGCAAACGTGCTTACACTGTGTGTGCCCATGTGCTTTTGTTTGCGCGGTGCTGACCCTTGTTGAAACAGAAAGGGAAAAGGAAAGAAAAGAAGTAGTAGGAAGTTAACCAAGAAGAGCTAGCAGAGCTGCCAGGTGAAATATATCCGAATCAGCCAATTACACAGGCAGTAGACTAGCCCAGCCCAGCCCAGCACTTTAAACTCTGCAAACAGCAGTCTACCCTGTTTTTTCCCAAGAACTCTGCAACACTGCAGTATACAAAAAGTGAAAACTTAAAAAGCTTAAGTCAGACAAAATGTTAGGGGCTGTTCTTGCTATCATAAACCAACATGTGCAAGATGCTGAGGTTGGTGATGTTGTGAATGCTGCTGAGCAACCCATAGTGAGGAGACGGAGAAGAGTGCTCAGACCCAGAGTAACCTACCAGGGGCTACATGAGCTGGAGATAGTGAAGGGCTATAGAGTGGACAGAGACCTCCTGCAGCAAATTGTTGAGCTGTGCCGGCCATGTCTCACACACAGAACCAACAGAGGAGAACCCATCCCATTGGATACCAAGGTATGTGTTGCCCTAAGAATACTAGCTACAGGTACCTTCCAGAGACCAACTGGTGATATGATGGGGGTTTCACAGGCATCAGCATCCAGGGTACTGCACCAGTTCCTGGATGTCATGTCAGCACATGTCGGTGACCACGTATATTTCCCCAATTCCCGTGAGGCATTGGCCAGCAATATGCATCTCTTTTCCACCAAATAGCAGAATACCCTGAGGTAGTGGGTGCAATAGACTGCACGCACATACACATCAAAGCACCACCTGGTGAGCAGGGTAGGGTCTACATCAACCGCAAGGGCTTCCCCTGCATCAACTTCCAGGTTGTGTGTGATGCCCAGGGCATAATAATGAATGTGTGTGCTGGCTGCCCTGGAAGCTATCACGATTCCCACATCTGGCATCTGACACAGCTATACCATAGATTTGCCAATGGGGACATAACTGACGGTCACCTAGTGGGGGATGCTGAATACGCACTGGAGCCGTGGCTGATGACACCCATCAGAAATGCACACACACCCAAACAAGAACTCCATAAGGAGGCACATGTGCAAACAGGAAACATTATTGAGCGTGTGTTTGGGATGCTCAAGTCATGGTTCCAGTGCCTGGACACATCTGGTGGAGCCTTGCAGTACTCTCCAACTACATGTACCTAAATTGTCATGGTATGTTCCATGCTACACAATATGATCCTGCGAAAACAGGTGCAGCAGGAACAGCATGGAGCAGGGCCAAACAGCCCCCCACCATTGCCATGGCCTGCACAGGCACAGGGTGACTTGGAGGAGGAACAACCTGAGCCTGCCCCAGTAGGCAGAAGGAGGCGTACCCAGTATGCCTTGGCCTTGGAAAAGAGGCAACGCATAGCACATACAGTGACTCAGTAGGAACTCTGGAAATGACACATCTCTCTGACTCGCACATACAATAAAAAGGATGCCTAACTTGACACCACCTGTTTTCAAACTTGTATAGGGAGTGTACTATGTGCATCCGACAAAGGCAGCCCTGCAGCACCACCTGAGGCATGATTGCCCTATTTTAAGCAATATAAAGCAGTGCTAGGCACATTTTACCACTATTTAGCATATTTAAACACAATTGCATGGAGGTGCGCACCGCGCTAACTAGCGCATCATCGAGCAACGTTGAGCAATGTTGGGCAAAGTCGGGCAAGGTCGGGCAAAGTTGAGCAAAGTCAGGTAAACATGCTCACACCTGCTTTACTGTTCCTTAAGCATTCTGGTCTGCCCAGCAGGAAAATAAAAAGCAGTGACAGGGCTCAAACTCAGGATACTGTGCATTATAGTCACAGTACTGAACCACTAAGCCATGACAGCATTTCACTGGCACAGACACAGCAGGACAATTGTAGACTAATGCAAACACAAACAAATGCTGTATCATGCCCTCTGAAGAGGCATATGAGTAACTTCCCCCCCAGGCCTATGCAGACAGATAACAGCAGGCCAGGCAGTGTGATATGGGTTGGGTAGGCTATGAAGTCACAAACTAATATATGTGAAATTGGAAGCTAAGATCTGTAGTACAGTAGTATGCCTCAAGCCAGTACGATAGGCAACAGTACAGATTGAAATGGAGTACCTGACATAGCAGTGCAGGCCTAGCAAATGTGTGTAAGTGTCAGGTGAACCCCTCATCCTATGTACACCCACAGTAACAATTAGGTGTGCCCCCCTGGGTAGAAATGCACTAATAATAGCTGTCCCCCCTGTATGTAGAAATGTTGATAAGTCTATGCAAAGTGACTCATGGAAGCCCTGCAGGCACAGCATGCTTCCTGTCAATGTACAACACAAAGTGAGTCCTGAAGTAAAAACCAACTTGATGTTTCACACACATATAGTATATATGTCCATACTGGGCATGCTCACACACTTAAACAAATTTAGCAAATTTCAGTCAGCAACATACTGAAAGGTCATACTGGGTATGCTCACACACTTAGGCCATGTCTGAGTACAGCAGTGGGCCACACATATCTGGCAGTTGCAGTTCTTACCCCAGAAATTTGTCACTATTCACCAATCCTGCCTTGCACACACAGTTATATGAAAACAGACCCATATAATATATTGGACTCCTGTCATAATCAAACTATGTACTACAAGTACTTAAGTTGTTCAGAGCATGTGAAAATTCAAAGAAGATCAATAAATCTCTGATCAGTATCATCAATAAATAATGAGCACTCCTAACATTATCCAATCCATGTTCTGGCAAAAATATTGTCAAAGAGTCCATAGAGAACCATGAAGCCTTCTTTCGCTAAGTCATAAATATCAATGTAAACTCATATGTGTTCTGAGTCAGTGCAAACTGTAAATTAATACATGTACATGACTGACATTGCCAACATCTTGCCAGACAGGTTCATACATATTTACCACCCTCTCACTGACAAAAGGGCCCATTATCATACCTGGAGATTGTGAAAACCCATAAATCACATATACAATGGTTAAACAGCTCTTTCCAAACCTAAAAACACGGTGTCTATGGGATGACATGGTTTCCCTAGCTGTGTCATATGTGAACTCCAAAACAAACAGACCCTGCACCTGAACAGTCTGTTGAGACTCACCCTCTGTACAGGATATGAAACTGTTGAATGGGTTACAGCAACATTTGGCACACTCCACAAGTGCTGGTGCACAACAAACCATGGGAACTATTGTCTTATAAGCCTGTTAAGCCTGATCTGCAAGGCCATGGAGTCCATCATGATGGAACTCATAAACAGAGCTATTGGGAGCCTACAAACACCCAACCCTACCCATTTTGGTTTGGTCAGGGGCAGATCATGGTTCCCAAACCTGCTAGACTGTTTTCAAGGCAGTCACCCAGGACATACATCAATGAAATGAGCTACACACATCCCACATAGACCTTGAAAAGCCCTTTTCCAATATCCCAGACACATGTCGTATCCACAAAATCAACAACCTGTGCATAAATATGTATGTCATCTGATGGATTGCCAAATGGGGCACAGATAGATCCCACAAAGTAAGCACTGTGGTCTCCTGTTCAAGCTGGTAACAACTGCTGTCCCCCATGGCTCAGTCCTGGGACCCCTCCTGTCTGGTGTATACTTTTCAGAAATACAGTCAGACACACGAGGGCAATGTTTAGCAAAGTTTGTGGATGACTGCAAAAAAGTTGTCATAATCGATGTTTGGGACAACAGAGACATCCTTAAAAAGCGACTCAGTCAGACAGATGTGGTGTCAAAATTATAGCCTCGAGCTACAGTCATACAAATACCTCATAGGTGCCAATACCCTAAATATGGAGGTGATAATAAGGGATCTATGGACACATAGTCATCTCTACTTCCAGAAACACATTCATAAAGTGGTTAGAAAATCATGCGATGTGTTCCCATAAACTACCAAGGTCTTTGCATGTAGATCAAAGGAGGTTCCCTCTACTCATCAGTCATCAGACCTGTCAGAGAGTACCACAACACACTTGCAATGAATCTGGCTAGGCACCTTCAGCAGCTGGAATGACCACTGAAGTACCTCAACAAGAGGATTAGTGGCCTCAAACAGTTAACCCATGCAACAAGACTGAATTTAACTCAATCTGTACTCTGTTGCATACTGTCTACTCAGGAGATCTCTGCCCATCAGACAGGTCCATGTTCAATGCAGAACTGATGTACATGCGCTATCTGAAGTAAACCCAAGCTCACTGTACCACACGCTCTAGGGATATCATCATCACAACATTAAATAGAACATGTTGGAGGGATACATTACTAACTCACAGACTTCCCTTGCTTTGGACCAGGCTCCCAACCAACATTAAGCTGAGTCCCTCACTGACTTGGGAGGGTGGCCTAATGGTTAAGGTGTTTGCCTTACAAACACAAGGTACAGGGTTTGAGTCTCACAAGGGATAATTGGCTAGGCTTAAAATGGCTCACAAGGGCAGTTAGCCTAGTACTAATCTATGAACCTATGAACCTATGACACTCTTCCAGAGGAGCCTTGATGAGTGTATGTGAAACTGAACTGTCACACCATGGATCACTTCATCAGCTCTACTACACAGAGGCCTAGGGAACTAACTCCATGGGTGGTGATAGCTGCACACTCAGGCATAC
Organism: Protopterus annectens; assembly: GCF_019279795.1. Classification (NCBI taxonomy): domain Eukaryota; kingdom Metazoa; phylum Chordata; order Ceratodontiformes; family Protopteridae; genus Protopterus; species Protopterus annectens. The sequence goes on along the minus strand of NC_056725.1, from coordinate 1,130,242,334 downwards.
TAATATATGCCTTCATGCAGATAGCATATTACCTACCTATGTACCTATATATATATATATATATATATATATATATATATATATATATATATGTAGGGGGAACACAGTATAATAAGCCAAAGATGGATGGGCAGAGATGTGTGTAAGAGGGTGACCATAACAGGGAGCCATCCAGGACTGTCCCACCCAGCACACATCCCAATGGCATGAAAGACATGAGGTGCACATCTCTCCCACTGTACATAACAGCTACCAGTATCTGTAAGTATTACAGTGTATGTGGTCCATGTGCCTGCTGTACAACATGACTGTACAATGAAGTACACATCTACTATCCGTAGACATGTACCTGTCACATAGGTTCATAGGTATGTAGTAGACTATCTCCACAAAGGCATATATCAGCCTACGCAAGTTGTGCAGCTTTCACCACACCATTGGGTAGTCTCCCAAGGCCTAGTTCTAATAGTTAGTAGCCTAAGCCCCTTTCTAGTGGGGCTGCTGATGTGATGCCTGGCATGAATTGTCTGTTTCCCATCCACTCATCAAGGTTCCAATTGAAGAGTGTCAGCGAGGGGTTCTGTCTGATGTACATTGGGACTCTGTTCCACAGTAAGGCAAGTGTCTGGGATGGTACTCTATCCCACCAGCATGTTGTATTTATCGTTCTGATGAAGTTCATATCCCTGAAATGTGTAGGGTGGCTCAATGTTTTTATCTGTAGATGGAGCATGTTCAACAGTTATGTGTTGGACATGGCTCTGTATGTTAGGCGGAGTGTGCCTCTGAGTAGGCAGTACACAATGAAGAACAGATTTAGTTTTACCAGTTGTGTTGCATAACACAACTGTTTGAGGCCAGTAATGCTCTTGCTGAGGTACCTGTGTGGTCTCTACAGCTGCTGGATATGCTAAGTCGAGAACATCCAAACTGGTGCACTAAACTCAATGATGGGTCTGATGACGTAAGAGTAGAGTGCCAACACTACCTCTTTGGATCCTGATGCAAACCCTTTGTTGATTAGGTGGGCCACATAGGATCTCCCAATCACTTTGGTAACATGGCTGTCAAAGGAAAGATGACTATCTACTTGTGTCCCCAGATCCCTTATCACCTTGTCATTTTTAAGGGGGTAACACCTATGTGGTAGTTTGTGGGTATTTTGTTTTCAACAAAGAGGATCACAATGCATTCCTCCACAGTGAGCTTGAGGCCATGATTCTGACACCACACATCTGTCTCACAGAGTCCCTTCTGGAGAATATGTCTGTCTTCCAGGGAATCTATTATGGCAAACACTTTACAGTTTCCAGCAAACTTAGTCAACCACAACCCTCCTGTGTTGGCATGTACATTTGAGAAGTCTATACCAAACAGGAGGGACCCCAGTTCTGAACCCTGGGGGACACCAGTTGTTACCAGTGTAGAGTCTGACATGTTGCCAGCAACTCTTAATGTGTGAGATCTATCTGTGAGCCAGTTTGCAATCTATCTTATGATGTATGGATTCATGGCCAGGTTGGTGAGTTCATCTATGATACCTGACTGGGGAATGGTGTCAAAGGCCTTAGCGAGGTATAGGTAGGCTATGTTGAGCTCATTTCAATCATCTGTAGCCTGGGTAACTGTCAAAGAAATCCTCCCAGTTCAAGAGGCATGGTCTGCATTTGACGGAGCCAAACTGGGTGTGCTCAACTGTGTGAAGGTTCCCAATCTCTGTATTGTTGACTTCCATTATGATTGGCTCCATTGCCTTGCAGAACACACTCGTCAGGCTCATAGAGCATGAATGCCAAGGGGTTTTTGTGGCCCTACCCCTGTGGAGTGTGAAGAACATTGCTGTGCAACATTCTATGGGTACATATCCTGTAGAGAGCATGTAGAGAGAGGTGTAGGTATCCTTGATGAATATGGATACATCCTTACCCTATGTGCTATGATTCAGGTTCTGATGCTGGAAGGTATGGAATGAGTAGTATCCTAGTAGTGGTGGAGTGCTCTCTGGAGCCTTGAGCTAGGTTTCTGTTACTGCACAGATATCAATATTCTCCATAATGAGAAGTGCCTCGAGTGTGCATCTGGAGGCTGAGACTTCTGGCAATTAGTAGCATTTAGCTCACTTTGTGGTTATTTGTGTTGGATACGGGGTTTGGTTTGTCCTGCATGACCAGTGTTCCACATCTGAAGTCAGTGCCTCATTGCTCCCATTTGACCATAAGCTAATTACCCTACATATCCACATTCTGGACCCACACCTCCATTAAGGAAACCATGTTAAAAAATGTCTCCAAAGCCAACTTCATGCTTCTTAAGACAGAAGTGCTGAACTGCAGGACACCCATGCAGATGGACAATACAGTTATGACTACCGAATCCTTCACAATTGCACTTTATAAGCACTTACATGACTGTATGCATCGTGCTATCCCAAACAGAACCAAGATGCTATCCTGCAAGAAAAGGAAGCCAATCTGGTGTTCCCCTGCCATAAACAAACTTCACAATAGAAGGAAGAAACTGTTGCAAAAGACGGTAAAATCCCATGAGTGGAGGAGTTCCATGGTCAACATCAGTAAGAAGCTGTGATCCCCGATAAAATCCTCCAAAGCTAGTTATGAAAACAAAATCGACGCTGATTCTAAGGACAACCACAAAGCATTCTATAGCAAAAATCTCAATCTGTCTCTGAGTTACAGTACAATGGCACTATACATGTGCAGAAATAACCCAACCCAACATGCCTAGCCCCTGGAGGATAGTAACTCAGTGCTAATCCTCTCACCTACCCCATGAAACCCCCCACTCATATAACAGAAGACTGCAAAGTTAAGGTCACACGGCTGCACAGGTAAAAAACACTCTCCAAAGACAGGAACACAGCATCCATGGGACCAGATAACATCCCAGGCTGTGTTCTACACAAACTACAGAATGAACAGGCACAATACCTACATACCATGTTCAGTCATAACCTCACCTCAGGCTTTATGCCTGCTGAATAGTGCACAGCAATGTTTATCCCACTACACAAGGGGGGAGCCACCAAGGACTCCAGGAACTAGCGCCCCATTAGCCTGATGAGCCTGTTCTGCAAGGCCATGGAATGTATCATCATATAACTTATATAAAGACATTGGTAATCTCCAAACTCAGGACCACAACCATGTTGGGTTTGTAAAAGACAGAACATGTCACCTAAACTTGATAGACATCATTGAAGCAGTCACCAGAACTGTAGATAAGGGTAAGGTGGTTCACACAGCCTATGTAGATCTTGCCATGGCTTTCAACACCATCCCTCACTCTTGAATTATAGATTAACCTACTAAACTAGGTATAAATCGCTATGTCACAAGATGGGTTGTCAACTGGCTCACTGACAGAACACACACTGTGAAAGTAGCAGACTCCAAGTACGACTTTGGACCAGTAACGAGTGCAGTACCACAGGGTCCAGTCCTGGGTCCTGTCCTGTTTGGTATCTACTTCCCTGAAGTAAACGTTAACATGGAAGGTCTCTGGCTAATGAAGTTTCCAGATGACTGCAAACAAGGAGCCATAATTGAAACTACTAAAGATGTGGACATCCTACAAAAGGGCCTCACTGAGACAGATGCCTGGTGTCAAAGCCATGGCCTCAGGCTCAATGCCAAAAAGTGCATTGTCATCTCCTTTGGTAAAAACTCTGTAGCCATGAACTACAACATAGGCGGTAGTATACTTAACACTGAAAGTGTGATAAGAGACCTTGGGTCACAGGTGGGCAGTGGATACACCTGTGATAATCACATCCCCACAGTAGTCAGGAAATCCTTCTATGTGGCACACCTCATCACAAAAGGTGTCTCATGCAGAATAGAAGAGGACATTGTTCCCCTCTACTCATCACTCACTAGATCCATAATAGAGTACAATGCCCCTTTTGCTATGTACCTCACAAGAGATCTACAACAACTGGAAAGCCTGCAGAAATACCTCACAAAGAGGATTAGTGGCCTGAAATACATGCCATACACAGACCATCTCAAAATGCTCCAGGTGTACTCTCTCGCATATCGTCTACTTAGAGGTGATCTCTGCCTAACATACAAAGCTATATCAAACACAGAGCTGTTACACATGCTCCATATAAAACACTCATAATCTCCCTAATCTTCGGCCCCAAAACCCAGAGTGAAATACAAAAGGAAGGGGTGTATCCATTTACCTTATGGATACCCACACCTTCAGGTTAGTGGCACAGCATGAACCTTGGAGACCATGCAAGTGCAACTAACATTGGGCAAAGCTGCTTATCAGATGGTAGCCTGCTACAGATCACCTACCTTGTCTCAGGAACCTCACTCAGTATTCCCGAGAACACTGGAAAATATAAAGGTCCTACCAAACACCATTATATGAGGAGATTACAACTACCCAAACATTGACTGGGAGAACTACTCGTGTACAACGTCCTTTGCCCAATGCTTCCTAGAGTTTAAAAACTCGAACACCTTGGAACCACACCCACTAGAGGTGACAACATACTGGACCTGATCATCACTAACATGGGGTACCAGTGTTCCACACCAGAGATAAACCCCTTGCTGGTAATATCAGACCATAAAGTAATCACACTGGACATCCACATCCCACCCCCCCCCCCAGTCAAGGAAACCACTGTGAAGAAATTTTCAAAAGCAAACTGCACACTTCTCAAGACCAAAGTGGAAAGTTCCAAAGCCCCCTTGCTATGGGATAATGCTATACAATCTGCAGAATCATTTACAAGAGCATTCTATGAGCATCTACAGGGATGCATGGATCAAGACATCCCAAATAAAACCAAGACGCACACCGCCAAAAAGAAGAAACCAATCTGGCGGTAGTTGCCCATAAATAAGCTATACAACAGAAGGAGGAAACTAACACATGATAGAGCAAATTTCACAAAAGGAAAGGCATCACTGATCATTATTAGGAAGAAACAATGATCGCTCATAAAATAATCCAAGGCCAGTTTCTAAAGACAAATTGCCAAGGAATCTAAGAATAACAACCACAAAGCCTTGGTTAGCTATACCAAACATTTAGGTGGCAACTCTCAAATATGCTGTCACCTACTGCAAAATGGCAAAAAATACACTGAACCAACTGACATTGCCCACATCCTGGTGGACAAGTTCAGTGCAAACTTCAGCCCCCCCTCACCCCCAAAAGGGCCTCTTCCACCCCAGAAGAATGCAGAGCCCCAGACTCCACAAACGTGGTGCCACAACAGAACCTGGAAACTATTGCCCTATAGGCCTACTCAGCCTGGTCTGAAAAGCTATGGAGCAAATTATCATGGAACCCATAAACAGTGACATTGGGAACCTCCAGACACTGGAATCTACCCAATTTGGCTTTGTTAAAGGCAGATCCTGCCTTCTAAACCTAGTTGACTTCTTTGAAACAGTTACCAAGGACATAGATGAAGGTGAAAGTAGTCCACACAGCCCAACTGGACCTCACTAAGGCCTTTGACACCATTGTCCACTCTGGCATCATGGACATGCTTACCAGCTTGAACATTAACCCCTATGTCACAGGATGGGTGGCCAACTGGCTCACAGATCAAACACACATGGTCAGAGTTGCAGGTGCCATGTCTGACTCTAAACCAGTCGCAAGTGGCATCCCAATGGTCTTGGTCCTGGGACCCCACCTGTTCAGTAGATACTGCTCAGAGGTACAGGCAAGCACGGGAGGAGTATGGCTGACCAAGTTTGCAGATGACTGCTAACTGTGGTATATAATCGACTCTATGGTTGACACAGGCATCCTCCAGAAGGGTCTTACAGAGACAGATACCTGGTGCCAAAACAATGCCCTCAAGCAGAATGCAAAAAAATGCATAGTCATCCCCTTTGGATAAAACAAAGTGCCCACAAATTACCACATATGTGGTAATCCAGTATGTACAGATAATGTAATTATGGACCTGGGGACTCAGATAGATAGTAAACTCTCCTTTGATGATCACATTGCCAAAGTGTTTAGAAATTCCTTCTATGTAGCCCACCTAATGTAACTCACTTTGTCAAGTCTGATGATGTCACCATCCTACAAATATACCTGTGGAAAAAGGAACTCCCAATGATGTGTATAGTGTGTTGTGTAAATGTGTATTGCTGTCGTGTCATAAAGTAGTTAGATAGGGGTTTGAATCCTGCACTCATGTGTGTCTCCATGGAAAGGAGCAACCTTTTTGGAGACTACTAAAACACCTTAAAAGTGGTATACTTATCTTTGTCAAGTCTGATGATGTCACCATCCTACAAATATACCTGTGGAAAAGAGAGCTACTAGTGAGGTGTATAGTATGTCGTGTAAATGCATACTGCTGTAATATCATAAAGTAGTTAGGTAGGGGTTTGATTCCTGTACTTGCCAACTGTATGAGCGTGTGTGTCTCCTTGGAAAAGTGCAATCTTTTTGAAGACTACTGAAACACCTTAAAAGTGGTATACTCATCTTTGTCAAGTCTGATGATATCACCATCCTACAAATATACCTGTGGAAAGGAGAACTCTCAGTAATGTATATAGTGTGTCGTGTAAATCTGTACTGCTCTAGTATCATAAAGTTGTTAGGTAGGGGGTTTAGATCCTGCAGTTGACAAGTGTGTGTGCCTTTTTGGAGAGGAACAACCTTTTTGAAGACTACTGAAACACCTTAAAAGTGGTATACTCATCTTTGTCAAGTCTGATGATGTCACCATCCTACAAATATACCTGTGGAAAGAGCTCCCAGTAATGTGTATAGTGAGTCATGTCAATGTATACTCCTTTTGTATCAAAAAGTAGTTAGGTAAGGGTTTGAATCCTGCACTTGCTAAGTGTATGAGAGTGTGTGTGTGTTTCATTGGAGAGGAACAACCTTTTTGAAGACTACTGAAACACCTTAAAAGTGGTATACTCATCTTTGTCAAGTCTGATGATGTCACCATCCTACAAATATACCTGTGGAAAGGAAAACTCCCAGTAATGTGTATAGTGTGTCGTGTACATGTGTACTGCTGTAATATCATAAAGTAGTTAGATAGGGATTTGAATCCTGCACTTGGTGACTGTGTGTGTGCTCCACGTGTGTGGCACTGTTGGTCAATGTGTTGTGGGTTTTGCTTTTACTACTGTATGACATATCACAGTGACAACAGTATGTGCATTACACATCAGGTAGCTGTGTGGAAAATACATATACATACATGTGACCTCAATTATTTCATAGGTGGGAACGCTGCTTTCTCCATGAACAGATCTGTTATCTTTGCCAGAGTGTGCTGCCACTTTCCAGACCTTAGGTCATATCTTTATTCTTGTGACAAGCCTAGCCACTGCAGTGATACCTGGCCTACATCATCCATTTCACATACACTCATTACGGTTTCTATTGAATAGTGTGAGTGAGGGTTTATGGCTGAGGTATATTTGAAACCTGTTCAAAAGCTGCAAAGTCTGTCAAATATGGCTATTTATTATAGGGGTGCAACAACCTTTGTGGATATGCATGCAGACCCCTTATTGCTTATGTGATCCACAGAGGGATTTCCAAAACCCTTTGGAAACGTGATTATCAAAGGAGAGATGACTTAACACATGGCTCTATGTATACATCGGTACCTGTTCCACATTTTGGGGGCTACTACCTATGTGGTACTCTGGGGATACTATGTTTTGTAAAAGTGGATGACTATGCTTTATTTGGCTTATAGCTTTACAGCATGAGTTTGACACCAGGTATCTGTCTATATGATACCCTTTTGGAGGATGTGTGTGTCATCTGGAGAATAAAGTATAGCCCACAGTATGCATTTTCAAATGTGGGCAGACATATCCCTACTGTGTTTGTTGTACCTAAGAAAGCTATATGCCAAACAGGGGTGGTCCCAGGACTGAGTGCAGGTGAATACCACTTGTTACTGGCATTGAATAGTACTTGAAGGCTGCAGATGTTACTGTGTGTCCTACATCTGTGTGTCAGTTGTTAAGCCATCATCTAACAATTGTTTATGGGCAGGTTTTTAAGGTTATGTATACTACCAGAATGCAAATCAATGACAGATAGTAACAACAGTATCATCCACAGCACAGTGTCAAACCGTGTCATACACACATGTGTACTCAAGTTCCAAAATGTGTGTAGTACAATGCATACTGGCCACCAATAGAAACTATGGAGTATTAACACTGTCTAATACAGGGCATGTCACCCTGCCCATGTGTCCAATATGCACGTACATGCAGACAGTGCACCTCAACCATGTTCACAAATGTACACCTGCAAATCTGTGCTGCACACATCCCACACTTACTGTCCACTCTATAACACATGCTGGCAAAACTACACACATCAGTCAAGTGGCACATGGGCAGACAGTACACAATTGGAATAAACACCAGTGTAAACAATACTACATTGATAATTATAGCTTTAATGCATCATGCCTGCTCAGCTACGCCTTCAAGGATATCATTACACTTTACTGCTGACAACATGCTACACATTAAAACATTGCTATACTGTAATAAAGTCACCCTGTGCATCAGCACCATGTTAGCCTGTTCCTGCATCAATGTTACAGATGACAGGAGGTGCCACAGGTTTCATCATATGGACAGGGTGTGTTGCTGGTTTGCCAGAGGCCTACATTGAGCCATACAATCAACATGTGTGTGTGAGTGTGTGTGTGAGGGCCAAGAGTACTGTTACGGGCCAATGTGGATGTAATGTGTGCGGGTATGTGTTTGCCCTAGGTGTCTGGTTTATGTGTGTGTGTCTGCATGCACACAGTTCCACCATGTGGCTGCCATACACGGGGATTTGTGGGACAGCTACAGACTGTACCTGGCAGGCTTTACAGATCACCATCTCTGGCCATGGATACAGGACCTGTGCCTGGCAGGGGAGCTACAGACAGTATCAGGTACTAATCCAGACTGGGTACTATCCTCAGAGGTTGACATATGTCCACTGGATCCAGGTCCCTGCTGGGACTGGCCAGAGCCGTGTGCACGTGGTCTTCTAGGACGGTCTATGGACAGCCCCCCCAACATTGCTGGGGCTGGTACTGGCACTACGGGAGAGGCTATGACTTGATGGACATCCACAGCGACTGCTGGCTGATGATGTTGCTGGCATACATCCACGTTGATGTCTCAACCGTCCCGCACTGTCCTGACACATGAATATGACATTGTGGAGGACATCTAATGTCTCATCCCAATGTCTATCAATGACCTCAGTGTAATTACATATCACACCTGCTAGGTCATGGATACTGTCATTTACAGAGGTGTTATGAGCCCTCTGTGCCCTTAGTCCCTGTCTGGTGTACCGCTCCATACATGCCTGTGCCTCCATGACAGCCTGGAACATGTCTGTGGTTGTAAGAGTTGTGGCACATCTGCCAGGGGCATGATGACCAGCAGTGCTCTGACGAGAATCCCTGGGCATCTGCCTATGTGGTACCATTCCAGACATCTGGCTATGGTTGCTGTGTCCTGATGCATGTGCCATAGATACCACACTGTCCTGGCCATTGCCGACTGTACACTGCCCCTCTGCTAAGGGCATTGGTGATGATGGATGTACAGGCAGTATGACTGTGTGCATGGATGGGGTCAAGACTTGTGTACTGTCAATTGGTGGCCCAATAACAGACCCTGACAAACCTGCCTGTGCCTCAACACACCTATCCTCATTATCACTATATGTGGCAGTGACATCAGGTTCCCTGCTGCACTGAACCAGCCCCACCTCAGCACCTGTGAGAGGAAAACAGGAAACACACTTTAAGACCTGTACATGATGTCAGACCACATGCACACATGCACACATGCACACACACAAATACACTCCTCACTAAAACAGACAGACACACACACACACACACACACACACACACACACACACACACACACACACACACACACACACACACACACACACACACACAAAGACACACACACACACACACACACACACACACACACACACACACCACCAACAATCTCAGAACATACTCAATAGCAGTTGATGGTGGGGTATGGTATCACAAGTAAAACAGTCATATCACACATGTCAGCATGCAGGACATGTGTTGCTCAACAGCATGCAGTGCAAGTGTAGACAGTACTTGTTACTAACAGTATACATGGCTTTGATGCATGTGTTTTCTTGTTTGGTGATTGGCCTCCCCCTGGAACACAATGCATACATGGACACAACATTGCTGTGCAAGTATTCAAAACTCTGTAATGTACTGTGCACCATCACTCACAGGTCTACATACCATGGCTGGATGTGTATCTGTGTGTCACATAGATATCCAATTCTGATTAGAGCATCTGTGTCTTTAGCAAATAATTGTGGACACAGTTTTAGCTCATGCATGATGTGTATACACACAAGATCAGTGGTGCATGTATGACTGATGGAATACCATTGGTCCACATACCCAATGTACAGTAGTTATGGTGAGTGTAGATCATATTGTGGACATGCCAGTGTCATCCATGACATGGCATGCTAAAACACAACTGCAAATTTAAACATCACACATACCCAATGTGTGTCATATGACCTAGCCACTCAATAGTATCACAAGACATATATGTGTCAGTTGTGCAAATGGTGATTGGTATGCATATTGTTTAGAGGTGCATATGTTTGCACACACACAGCATTGAGGAGTATAGCAATGAAAGCTATGTGTAGTACTGTGGTTACAATAACTGGATAGGGTGTAGTACCCTAAGCCATCATCATGAAGCATCATGTGGTCACTCAAGGCTACACATGTGTCCCAAACCAGCACCTATCATGCTGTACTACCATGGCTACATTCACCATTTTACAACCAGTTGTTACATGGGTTTGTAAGGAGGCCAATAAAGAGCATTCCCTAACATGACTGTGTTGTGTGTTGCAGAGTGCTTCACTGCCCCATGATAAGCCTGTACCCCTCAGGTATATTATGTGTGCTATGTGGATGACATTTGGGATACTGGAGTGTGACTTTACAGAGGGTTTGTGAATCCTTCATGTGTAGCATGTTAACATGTTCTGTGTATGACATAGTTGTGTATGTTATGCACATGTTGTGTATCGACTCTGCCTATCCAATGCTCACTACAGTGTAGCCACATTTGTTTGAGATGGTCTGTGTATTGCATGTGTTTGATGCAGCTAATCACATTAGTGAGGTGTGCGTGGTCTGACAGCAAACATGCACAGCATGCATTATGGGTAGGTGTGTTACATGTGTACATGGTCTACATCTTAACTATGACATGCACTTTTTATTTGCAATAATAAATGTAGAACACACTCACCAGCATCTGTCTGCTGCCTTGCTGTCACACCAGAGGGACCTACATAGATATGAGACAGTTAGCCAGTGGCAACAACTGTGGCATTGCTACTGTGGGTTTGCAATCTTACA